>NW_021939395.1:11202582-11315209 GCF_001715985.3 Manacus vitellinus | reverse complement strand
GCCCAGATCGGGCTGACACGTGTCTCAGAGCCACGGCCGGTTCTCGTGGGGGGGTTGTGCTGCTGGGCTGTGTGTTTGCACGCACAGAGTGAATGGTGCATGTGTGTGTTTCTGTTTTGTAGATCGTTCGTACATGAGGTTGACAGAGAAGGAAGATGAAACGTTGCCCATAGATGTAAGTTTTTGTCATGTTTGAAAGGTGTAGCTGTGGGGATGGTTTGGTCTCTCTCTATTTTTTATTTTTTTTTTAGTGTGGTAGGCAAGGTCAAAATAGTTTTTAAATTGCACTTTCATTCAAGCTCCCTCTCTCAAAAAGAACCACATTTTCCATCCCAGCTTCTTGGGTGTGTCATACCTGTCAGAGAGAAGAAGCTCAAGGTCCAAACCTCCCTCTCTTTCTTCAGAATTACCCTGGGGCACCTTGTCCAGGATTCCTTGAACGTAGCTCAGGGAACTTTTGCATCCATCTCCTCCTTTGCAGCACAAACACCCTCCTCCCTCTGGCTTGTGTTTATTCATTGTGACCATGTGCCTGTTTGATCCCAGCACAGCCTGCTTCAGGAAGGGGGGTTCTTAGTTACTTTATTTGCTCAGTTTTTGAATTCCACTTCAGTTATCTGTTCCCTTTTTGCTTAATCAGAAGGGCAGGGAAATCAGGTGCCAGGGGCAGCCTGGCACAGCCTGTGCTGGCAGCTGGCACGTTCCTCAGGGGAGTTGGGATCCTGGAGTGCACAGAAACATGGTGTTTGGGCTCGGGACATTACCGAGGAGCCGTGTGGGTCGATTCAGCTGGTGCAGCTCGGACCCAAGCTTGGGCAGCTGGAGCTCTGCCAGGGCTTTGCTGTGCTCACAGGGGGGTGTTTAATCCTCCTGTGCCTCAGTTTCTCCACTGCTGGGTTGCCCACCCCTGCATGTGCTGCCATGGGGTGAAAAGCACGAGAGACACTGTGTAGGAGCTGAGATGTTTGGGTGAACGTGAAGAACCCCCAGTGATGTGTGTGCTGCTCTGTGCTCCCTCTTGCAGATAGTCCTGCAGACCCTGCTGGCCTTCGCAGTCACCTGCTATGGGATAGCACATATTGCAGGAGAGTTCAAAGACATGGATGCCACTTCAGAACTAAAAAATAAGTATGTTTTATATCTTCGTTTTGTAAACACTGGTGTCTGCTACTCACTGTACAAACTGCACACTGAAATAGCTTGGTTTTAGCTCAGCTTTTGAATGCATGTTGTAGTCAGGAGCACTGAGAGGAACAGCTGGGAAAGCCAACAGTGAGAGAGTTAGCTAATAGGAACAAATTAAAGAAACTTTGTGCTTTTCCTCATCCAAAATCCTGCTGTGCAGAGTTGGTGGAGGAACGAAATGTGTACGAGGGAAGTAGAGCTGAGGAATCACAAACTGCTGTCGTGACATGGTCTCACAGACTGCAGGGCCCTGCCCACCCTCTGTTTGTGTCTGTTCCTTCACAAGAGCCTGAGTTATTTGAATCTTACACTGAACTATTCAAGGCAGAACATCTGAAAGGCTTTGAGAGAATAAGAGATTTTGAACAGGATATGAAATTGGACGGGCAGATGTGGCTTCTCTGGCTGTTTCCAAAGACACAGGAGTGTGTGGAAAGTAAACAAGTTGACATGGGTGTATTTCAGAGCATTCACCTTGAGGTGAATGACTTCAGCTTGGGGCACCCAAAGGGATGGAAAGCTGACAAGGTGTTAACACAAGTGACAGCTGAACAAAGGCTGGTATGTGGTGTGCACATGCAGCACTCCACAGGCTGCCCCTGAGCTCGAGGAAAGGAAGGGAAAGTGTGATGTGGACATTTTGTGGTATTTTTCACAATTGGCTTTGTATTTCCTCTGTTTTAGTTTAGGAAACTTAGAAAATGAGCAGATTTGGGTTGAAAGCTTGTATTTCTGTGTCTCAAGCCAATAAACCCCAGACTGACTCTTATAAACTCCCTGCTCCAAAAGAGTATTAACCTTGGCTTTTTACATTTATTTTGAAGGACATTTGACACATTAAGGAACCATCCGTCTTTTTATGTATTTAATCATCGTGGTAGAGTATTGTTCCAGTCCCCAGACACAGTGAATTCTTCTTCAAACCAAGATGCTTTGTCATCCAGCTCGGCACTGAAATTTCGAAAACTTGAACCTCTGCGCCGCTAAGACTTTTACAGATCCTACCAATAACCCAGGACACTGAGATGTAATATTCAAGTCGGGGATGTAAACACTTTTTTAATTTCTGGAGCAGTATTTATATTGATCTTCCAGACTTTATAAAGTATATATATATATAAATATATATATATAAACTAATGACCTTCTTTGTACACTGTTAATGAGAATGACCGAATTATGGATTGGCAATGCAGTGTAAATTCTACAGTTATGCTGTGAAACACATCTCCAAAAGTTTCAGATATTAAAATGAGTTGCAGCTGACTTAACTTCAGTTAAAACAAAAAGCAAGCTAGTTTTTCCTGCAGTTGGTGTCCTTTGACAGGAGGGAATGTTTGAGTGTATTTATTTTCTCGGTTTGCTTGCGCTACAGTCTGTGGAGCCCCTCGGAAATGCTGTGTGCACTGCTTCACTGAACAGCAGGAAAAGGGGCAGCATCTCCTGTCCCTAGAATGCCTGTGGGACACCTGCACGGTGTGGCAGGGGAAGTCAGAAAGATTGCTTTTGGTTTTATATTTTTTACAATGCTAAAACACAGTTGTGTGAAGGTTGGTTTTTTCCCCTGGTTTTTCATTATCACGTAATTTCCTTGTTGCCCTCCTTTGTTTTATGTAAGTGTCTGATGTTGTCCCCCTGTGCCTGGGCTGTGGCTGGGCTTTGGTGCTTGTGCTGGGGAGGCAGCTCACATAGATAATCCACCACGCTACATCTTCACCCACTGTATCCGTGTTCCCCGGCTGTGAACATGGCAATGTTGAACATTGTGAACATGCTGAACTGTGTGTTGGCACCAGGAACAAGCCCCAAGTCATCTTCTCTGAGAAGTGTTTAAGTATCATTAAGAACTATCCCTTCTGTCAGTGGTCCAGCACTTTGCTCTGTTTGCTGGCAGTAGTCCAGGTCATGGGACAACTCCCCCTTTCTCTGCCAACACAGCCTTTCACTTTGATTTCTCCAGCTGAGCCCTTGATTTAAGATTACTGTCTTGATTTCATGTATTAGAACAGATTATACAGTCCTTAACTCTTACTCACATCTAAATTCTCATCTCCCCTTGGGGCTGAATCAGTGCTAAAATCTATCTTGGTCTGGCATTTCTCCTCCCTGATGTAGCAAAGGGAGGGTGGGTTGAGATAGTGGTGGGGCCAACGAGAATTTTGCCTGGTCTGAGGATGTCTCACTGCCACAGTGGAAACTCAGCCTTTTATCTTGGCATCTGTTAGGTTATTTGTTGGGTGGGTTCTGTTGTTGTTTTTTTTGGTTTTTTTTTTAAACTGCTAAGAACTGTCAAAGGCAAAAAGCTTGGCAAAAGTACTGTGTAAACCGAAGCCTCTTTTTCTAGCTCTGCCCGTCCTATGGAGTGGGTGCCCCAGTGCTCGAGCAATACCCATAGCTGCTGCTCTACAATCACTCCTAAGCATCTGGGTGTGGTTGGAAAGGGTTACTCTGCCAGCTGAAAGTGTCTGAGCTGCAGGATTACTTCCTAAAGTGTCCCGATTCCCCCCGGCTGGTGTCACAAATCAGCTCCTGCCAGCTGCCGTCACCAAAGGCCTCAAATAATAGGTGTCAGGTCATCTCTCCATTGTGGACAGAGCTCTTTCCTTGGGGAACAGGGCTGCTGTGCAGCAGCTGCTGCACAGAGGGAAGAGCTGAACATTGGCTAGGTGACCTTGTGAGGCAGAAGAGAGACAGAATTAGCAGAGGGAGGGAGAAGCACAGCAGGAGGTCAGTAACCACTGTGCCAGACGGGTCCTGCAGCCATGGTTGGCAGTGAGGGTTCGCAGAGGGTCTTAGAGCAGAGCTGTTCACCCAGAACATCCAAGAAGCCCCATTTCTGCTGCTGTAAGGCTACGGGGACCTGCCTGAGGCAGGAGGTGCTGCTGTGGGACAAGGGGGTGGAGAACATCACCTGCTGCTTGGAGCAGGTCCTGCTGGGAACACCCTGTGCGCTGCATCAGGGCCCTGCTCATGATGAGTAGCCTCACTCTGCAGCAGCAATGGTTGTATCACAAAGCTGTACAAATTATTTTTTCTTATTGATCTCACAATGTCAAATAAAAATTGATATCCTTAAAGTGTTTATTTGTTTATTTCTGACCATTCTGGAGCCTGCTGCCACAAATCCCTGGTGAGTGACTATTTAAAAGTAACTGCCTAGCACTGACATGAAGTGATTGCCTTAATTACGGCAGCTCTGTGTGAAAGTGCTGCCTGGCCTGGTGTTCATTACTGGGAGATAGGATCAGTAGGGGGGATCAAAATAGCTGCAAGTAGCTGAGTAAAACATTTAGGAGGGAAATGCTACCAGCCTGGGGATCTGCCTGCCTTGGAGGCTCCCCATCATCCTAACTGGCAGAGCTGACATATTTTCTGTCTTCAATTTAACCACAGTAAAGGCTTTTCCACCATGTGCTAATCCCCTGCCAGCCCACAGGACAGGCTCCTGCAAGGTCTGGTATTGCAACAGTCACTGAGGGAAACATTCAGGCTGCTCCCAGGGTTGGTGACAGTTAAAATCCTGGACTTGAGCAAGATCACTTTTCACTCCTTGCTCTGCTTTTCTGTTTGGGGGGGGGAAGAGGAGGGAGGGGGTTGAAAAGTTGCCAAAGAACTAGAGGAGTTTGCTTAACCACAGTATCCATCAGGATTGCACCACAGAGAGCAGCAGACTCACCCTTCATCTCCTTTCTACACTGCTGCCGCTCCACGTTCAGCACAGAATATGAGGGTGTAAAACACCAACAGTGTTTCAAGAAGGGGCACCTTAACCAACTCCCAAACCCATCTCGTGCTTACCTTGCAGTGTGTGGTTCTTCACAGAAGAGCTTTTCTTCTTCAAAAGTAAAGCAAAAGTTCAGCCAAGAGCTTCTTGGATTAGACAGAATAGTTTCAGCCTCACCCAGAGCACACTTACAGCCACCACGTGATGGCTTTGGCTACAGGCCATGATATTTCTACTACATTAAATACTAAAAAAAAATATGTGCTGGTAATTTCCATTCGTAGCTGAAGTAGCAGGTTTAATCTGCATTAATTTTGCTGGATTTTTCTACTACTCCAGTGAGATCTCAGTGGGGCATTTTTGTTTGCTTAAATCTGAGGAGGGAGGGAGTTGTTTAGGCCCTTGCAGACAAGAGGACAAGGCCCATGGTTTGTGTCGGAGAGGCCAGGCTGGAAGTGCAGCTGGCAGAAAGCTGTTTTCCTAGAGAGTCAGTGAGGGCTGAACTGCAGCACTGTGTGTGGAAATCACTCCTGGTCACACATCTGACAGCTGTGGAGGAGCTTCGTGCGGCCCCTCCACACGTCGGCAGAGATGGAGCACTGGAGCCATCGCTGCTTCCTGAGACCCAGCCCTGCCCCTGTGCCCTCTCCCCACTGCTGCCCAGAGCTGGGTCAAAGTGGATAACACCCCATTTCCACTGCTCTGGAGCACCCACCCACCCTGGAGAAAGCAGGGAATGGTGATGACTTTCTAACTGTTTTTGGCTTCCTTATCACTCACTTCCCATGCTCCAGGTTCCCTCGCCCGTCACCACACTGCAGCAGAGCTGCCCTTCAGTGTCTCTGACACCTTCAGTGAGGACATTAGCTGTATGGACATCCTCCATCTGGACACAGCCCCCCCTTTCCCCACCATTTCTGCTCCCTTTTGGGATCACCTGCACCAAAAGGCAGCCATTTTCCACCAGACCATCCAGGAAGGCTGAGCTTCATCCCGCAGCATCCGGGGCCACAGCGCTGCCCCCGAGCTCCCTGTGGGAAGTCACCCAGCAGGGCAGGGAAGCTGCAGCTCACTCTGCAGTTCCCTGCTGTCCCAGGCACTGCTGTGCAGAGCTGGCAGCCTGCCTGTGGAGGGGAAGGGCAAAGCAAGGCTATTTTGAATGTTAAACAAGCAGAAAAACTTTGGTACCAGCTTTCCACGGCTGGCACTAACAGCAAAGGCAAAACACTCCTTGGATTTGGCCTTGAGGTTCACCTTGAAGCCATAATCACCAGGGCCAGAACCCCGGCGGAAATAAATCTGGTATTCCGGCAGGTAAAAGCCTTTTAATCAGCCCCAGGTTGGTCTCAGTGACACAATGTCATTTCAAAACACTTCAGACTGCGATGAAAGCTACATCCTTAAAATGGCAGCTAATTAATTTTCCTGTCCTGCTAACTTAATCCTTTTTCCAGCCAAGAAACGGGAGTTCACGGAGCAGCGATGCAGCTGGAGCCTGGCAGCGCAAGCAGGAACACGAGCCCCAGGGCTCCTTGGCAGGAGCCCAGGCTGTGCAGTGTCACAGCTTCCCAGGCCATTTTAATAGGAAGGGAGAGGGAGGGAAAAAATAAATTAAAAGGTGACATTTTGATTATCAAACCAGTGGCTCGTCCTATGCCAGTGGTCCTGGGGAACCCACAGGCCCCCACACAGACAGATGTGGCTCTTTATTCCCAGTTCATATCCCAGTGGAACCCTCGCTGCCAGGCAGAGCACCCAGCGCTGACAGTGCCCTCCCCGCCCAGACTGGTGCTGGCTGAACCAGTTTCCCTGGGATCTGCCAGAGGCATGTGGTGCTGCAGGGGCACTTCACTTTGGATTTAAGAAAAAAAAAAGGCCAAAAAAAGGCCAAAAAAAAGAAAAAGCAGGGAAAGAGAAAAACTCCCCCTCCTCCCCCAAGGTATTTGTGCTGGGTATTTCAGAGCTGTTCAGGGCCAGACATGGAAGGCCAGTGCTGACGTCCTCAGAGCCCCAGGCTACTCCATCATCCCCTGTCCCTGCCCCAGGAGGTCTCTGCTGCAGTGCAGGGTGCAGGAGGAACATCCTGTGCACACGGTAATTTATTCCCCCATTCTGGACACAGAAGTGTACAGAAGACACTTGTATCCCAAAGGAGTCTCGGAGCAGCTAGTCTGGGAGATGCCCCAAAGAGAGGCTTCTCTTCCCCACATCCACACCAAGCTGTCATTCCCTGGACTACTTCCAGAGCCCCTGAGGCACCCACAGGCTTGGGTTGATCCCCCAACCCCACAGTAAGACACCACCTCCCCAGCACAACACAAAGCACATGGAGGGGAGAGAGGGGGCCAAATAACGCCCCCTCCTTCCCCAAGGCCACCCCCCTGCTCTGATTTGCAGGCTCTGGTCACACACAGATCTCTGCTGAGGCATCCTGGAGAAAGCGGTGCCATTTCAATGTCAAAGTCACCACTATTACTCTGAAGCAGGAGCCATCTGCTCCTTCCACACCTGTGTGAATATGGCAGCTTCAGATCACAAAGGAAAAGCCACAGCAGAGTGAGGTCCACATTTACCTCCTGTGGAAGGGACACACATATCCTACAGGGTGCAACAGGACCGGTTAACAAACCCAGGTCTGCAAGTACGGCCACGCTGATGCCCTGGGTTGGCCAGGGAGGACAACCTTGTTAATAGACAGGCTGAGATGTCTCCCAGCACAGCACGATGTGGGCACTGGGCAGGGGAGGCCTGCAAGGCACTCTCCTCTCTGCCTTTGCTTCTTGTGCTCGGGTAGCAACTGCAGAGCTTGAAAAGGCAGAAGTGAGGGCTCAACCCCAGCACGTTCTGGGGAGCCAAGCAATGGGACACTCTGCAGAGATCAGCCAGTGTGCAAGTTAAAACAGGAGCACTAAGGGGTGAGTCACATCAGATCAGCTTCAGACAGAGCAGAGTCCACCAGCATCACAATACCCCTCACAAGGCACTGCCACCAGCCTCGTGCTGAGCACACAACCAGCCTCCCAGAGATATAACCTTGGTGCAAGTCTCCACCCTTCAGAGGAGCTCCCCACCCACGTGTCCATGCCCAAGGATGAACAGGGCAAGGCTTTCACAGGTGTTTTCAACCTCTTACTGGTTTCCCATCATGACAAGAGCTGTCCCTTCTCCTCTCCTTGCTTTCACAGCCCCCACTTGCCTCAGCAGAGCGGGCACTCTGAGTCCAGGGGTGCAAGGCAGACCCCAGGAAGGAGAGCCTGCTGTGCTCACATCTGCAGGAACGCAGGGTTTGGCCACCCAGAACCCTGACAAAAACCAGCTTTTGGCTGCCCCATGAGGTCAGAACCTCCCTGGGGCCCTGTTGTGTGAGAAAAGGCATCATTCACCCTATTATCCACTTCCCATCATAGCCTGGGCCGTGACTCACCAGCAACTGCCTTTCCTGCAGGGAATTCACAGCCCGTTCCCAGGAGTGGGTCTGACCCGGTTTCACCTGCTGGAGCTGCAGGGGCTCGGCAGCAGCAGCTTGGTGAGATTCTTCCCTAATCCCTCACCAGCACCGAGCCCCAGCACGTCCTGCCCACATCCAGCCCCCAGCAAGCCAAACGCTGCCACTGCACACTGGCGTTCCTGTTCTCTGACAACACTCCCACGGGAGGATTTGCTGGATGTGATTCACCTAAAGCAGCTTCTTCCAGAGCTCCCGAGTCTCCTACCTGTCTCCCTTTTCCACTAACAATCATTTTGGAGAGTGGCTTCTAAGCTCGGTCTGTTCTCTGAGCGCAGAGGGAGGAGCCCTGAATCCAGGGATGCCAGTGCAATTTCAAAATACACTGGGAAAGGAAAGGCACTGGAGCAGCCTGGATCAGAAGCCAGAACTCTTTTTAAAGAGGCAGCACCACCACCAGTGCCCACAGGCTTGGGCAGCTTCTCTACATCACTCCTATCTCCCTCTTTCCAAGCTCCTGCTTTTTTCCAGCTTTACAAGCACACTTCCAGCAAAAGGCACCTCCTTCAGCCACCTCTGTGTGGAAGCCATAGGGAAGCCTGTCCTGTCCCCATCCCATGCTGCTCGCATGCTAGACCCAGGCTGGCAGGTGGAAGAGCTCAGGGAGGAAGGAGCCCACTGACACACACAAGAGCCCAGCAGTTAGTGTGCTGGGTGGGATTGTGGTGGGATTGTCCACACCAGGGAAATAATTCAAGTTTACAAGACCAAATTAGGGCACAGGTTTTATAATAATCTTTGCTAGTGACACACTATATGACCTTGGGTAAGTCCCTCCATCCATCTCTAAAGACTCTCTCAGAGGAGAGCCACAGGACTTTAATTAGCAGTCCTAAAAGTGCTCGAGATAGTTTGTCTCTCTTCCAAAATAACCAACTGCATATGAATTGGAACAACCTTATTTTCAAATTCTGCAAGCAACTGGGATCCAGGCTGCTCTCAGATCAGTCACTTCAACAACATAATCAAAGTTAAATGTGCCAGCTGTGCATGAAGGGTTTTAATATGCTGCACAGACTGGAAAACAGCTCAAAGAACCAATGCTATTTTTCCATGGCTGGGATGTCACTGTTGAGCAGCTGCATTATAATCATCCGCAATCAGCAAAATGCCTTTTTTTTTAATCACTTTGCAATCTTGGGGAAGAGGGCTCATTTTTATTTCTGTCCTACTTAGGAGAGCACCCTCAAGCCCTGAGGCACCCACTGCCAAGAGATCAGGCAGCTACAACAGCAGCGTGTGCTGATCAGAGACCTCTGGCTGCCCATGATGGAACCCCAAACACACTGACAGGCTCCTGCCCAGACAGTAACTGCTCACACTGACAACACCACCTCAAGAAACAGTAAGTGCATTTCCACAAATCCAGCAAAAATTCAGCTCCAGCTGCCTCTTGTCACACATTCAAGACCTGGGATGGTTCCAGAGCAGAGTCCCTGCCTGTGGAAAACCCAAGCACAGCCCAGCATCCTTCTCTACCTCTGCACAAGCACATGGGTCACAGCTGCAAGATGAAGCAAGAGGGGAAGTCTCCCAAACCCATCCTTTACAAAAGGCTGAACCTCTCTGATACATTCTACATATTAAACATTTACAAATAAAGTTTGGAGAAAATGACAGGAAACAGGCTGACCACATAAAAAATGCTTTGCCCTTTTAACTACTGAAGTGCTTTATAACCCTCTCCTCCTGTTCACCATCCTGCAGGGCTGTATTTTTCAAACAGGCACACACCATGAGGATGATTCCTAAATAGCTCTGTCCCTCCTGCCAGGCTGCTCAGCAGTGGTGAGTGGAGCACTGGGATACAGCAAATTGCCAGAGTTGTCCAATGTTTTAAGGGACATTATGCAAGACTGTTTGCATTAGAGGAGTGACAGTGACTGACATGACAGCAAGCATATATAAATGCCAAGGATCCAGCTACTTCCACTGCAGTTGGAGCTGATCCAGGACTAGGAATTAGCTGTGAAATTCCCATTGCAGATGTGAAGATAAAACTTCCCCAAGCTCTCCAAAAAAACAGATCTCCAGTAAAACTCTGATCAGAGGTTTCCATTTCACTGCCTTTCCCAAGCCAAACTATTCTTTTGGAATTCACCATAAATTGTTTGAGAGTTTCAGCCCAAGCTCAAAATCTTAAATATGCAGTTGTTTTGAGAGCTTCCCAACTCCTGCTTTGGGGCAATACTGTTTTCCTTACATGGTACCAGAAGTCCCCGTTCCTGGCAAAGCCATCTGGCTTCCACTGCCTATGGAAATACCCTCCAGTGCATTTACCACGAGGCTGTACAACAGTTTAACTCCTTCCTTGGCACATTCTTCTTCTGAACACTCAGGAATCAGCTGTTCAAGGTACCAGACTGGTGCTACCAGACCCGAGAAGCATCTCACTGAACCACCTTCACAGCACACAAGCAATGGCTGCTTTTCCCACTGACTCTTCCCACAACTCCTGCCTGAACTCCCAGCTCAGGGTTCCCCTGCCACACTGGTTTAGCCACTACCAAGAGACAACAACAGCAACAAACACAACACAGAATGAGAGAAGAAAACCACCAATGGATAAAGCCAAGCCAGCAGTCTACTTTCACGGATGAAACAACGCGCCGGGTTGCAGCTGAAATGGAATGGAGAAGTTCAGGAAAGTCCAGCATTTTTTGTTTAGTCTGCCCTCCTCAAAATGATCACAAGATTCAGATTTAGAATACAGCTTAACAATTCCTGCGCGCCACAAGATTGTTGCTAAATCCCAAGGCATTATCCTTCTCCAGTTTCTTCTCCTTCCACTTAAGACAGACTTCAACTTGTTTTTGCAAACCTGAAAGCAGCAGCTCCTTTTAAATCCTCTGACTTAACATCCTTTCTTCAGATCTCTGCCAAACCTCCTTTCTGCCAGACTTGAAGTGTCTTTGGCCCTGTTTTCAGCTTAAATAGGTTGCACATTCTTCAAGACAAGCGCTCTTGAGTCCATTTGCTTAAGGTGTGATGCTGCCATGTTCCTAGTATGAAGCACTGTAGTTGAGCTTTGTAGTTATTTTTAAGTTTGTTTCTGTTAGGTAATGCATTTCCTCTTGTATTTTTCCATCAGAAGTTCCTCAGTAGATTTTAAAGAACAGAACAAACTGAAACAAACTCAATACCCTACACTGCTGCCATTTCAGCCAGCCAGTTTAGAGGTAGAACCTGGAGAAAACTATTAGAAGAAAAAAAAGAACAAAAGTGGGGTTTGGGGGGTATTTTTAGTTTCCTACAAAGGGAGACATACAATTGCTTGACCACAGCAAAGTCAAGCACAGCACAGTAACAGCCTCCACAGCTGTTATTTTGGAAGACAACAATCACTTTCTGATGCTGGTTAAACCTGGGCAAGAATACACTTGACAAATGCATTTAGCTTAGGAGAAAAACTCCTTGATGTTTATATAGGAAATAATAAAGATAACATGCAATGAGGCCTAATTAAGAGAGGGTCAGAAAATGGAAGCAGCAGAATATATCCAGGTATCCAGACTCCAAAGCACCACACAGCCTTTCTACCCACAACAGGAAGGCAAGCACTAAATTTGTTAATCTTGATTGTTAAACAATGCTCCTTATAGGAGACACAGAGCTGTAATTTTTCCCCTAGTTCCCAACATTCCAGTTTAAATGTGGCACATTACTTCAACCTTAGGCAAGAGCTCAAAAACGTAAGTTCGAGGAGAGCACAAACAGCTTCCAATTCCTGTATGTATCATGGAGTTGTCCTGTCTCCTGAGGAACACTCCTGTGCAGGGGCTGTTGTACAGACCAGACAGGCCCTGTAAGGCAGCTGTAGCTGCTGGGTCATGGTCTGTACCAGGAAAGGCAAGGCCTGACACCAGCGTGACCCCTCTTGGCTGTCCCTGCACTACCAGCACAGCTTGGGGCTGTGTTTGTCCAAGGCATGTTCCACCCACATCCAGCACTTTGGTCTGTCTTACAGTGAATTTGCTCTGTTAAGATCCTCCTTAACCCGGCTCTGGAGCACTTTCTGCTTCCTAAGTGAACCATGTTCACATTGAGCTCCATGTGGAATTCAGGACTGTGCTCCTGGATCAGTAACTGTTGTTTCTTTTTCTTCATCTCTGCACTGACACAACCCCTGAGGATGGTACATCTTCCTTTCTCCTTATGAAAGACTCACATCCAGTTCACTATATAAACATATATATGGTTTCTTCTCTTTTAATATTCTGACCCAAATTCAATTTATTCAGATAAAATGACAGCAACTTAAAGAAAAATTCTCACTGTTTGTACTTGAATGGGATATTTTGTAGCTTCTGAGGCATAAGATTCCAAACATGTGAATGAAACACACCAGCTTCCTGTAGCTGATTTGGCAGCCAACTGCATCACACCCGAAGAGCAGGTTTACATACTAACGAGGTCACTAGTTAAAAATTCAGCCCCTGCTCAGACACGCTATGATCAAGCAAGTGCCTCTGGAATCAGGAATGAAAATTAAACAGCCATTAACTATATGGAAGAAAGCTGTCTCCTCTTACCACCTACTATTTCAAAAATAGCATATTACATGCAACTTGATGCATGTAACCAGGGCATTTTATGATGAGGTATGCATGGTATATCCGACCCTCTGCAAATAAAATCCCTTTATAGAGTACAACATTAGGAATGGGAGATCCATCATGCAGACAAACAGCTTCCATGTAAAATTCTGAAGGAGTAAATCCCCCTTTGTGTCATTCCAAGGTATTTCTGTGGGTTTTTTTTTTAAAAAACGTTCAACTTGTACAGATGAATAAAAGTTACTTCTAAGAGAAGAATGAGGGCACATCGATAGTAATGCCTTCCCCTATGTCACTTCATTCATATACACTGTGACAGATTTGCTGTCGCTGGATTTCATTTCCTTCTTGAATTTCATTTCCTTCTTGAATTTCACTGCTGTAATCCCAATGGTCAAACTGCATCTTCCAAGGAGTCAATGCCACTGCTTCGGAGTGGATGGAAAAGATGCCTCACAGGCTGGCTAGCACTAAAAATACCAGCAGGAACAGAGAAGTACAAGCTCACCACGAAAATCTGTTTCCCTGCCTGGCAAGTCAACCAGAATCCATGGAATATTTGCCATACGAGGTCAAGAGCACAAAATAACACAAGCACAACTTCAACCTGTCTTCTAAAGAAAGCTGTCAGAGGATCAGAGGATGTTACGCGCGAACAACTGAAACCACACACTTATCCAAAGAGCCACTTGCTACTGGCATATTATTGGTATAAAGAAAATAATAATAATTACATGCAGGTGCTTCAGTCTTCTTTGTATGTTTTGTGATATATAAATCACCTTTGGAAAAAAACAGTAAGAGGAACGGAGGAGGGGATACCAGCTCAGGTAACTGAGGGTTTGGTAAACTGGAACTTAGTGCCCTTAAACCTGAATAAAAATGTGCACCCCACAGAGGCCAAGCTGAGTGACACCTGGGCAGGTACTCCAGGTACAACTACATTCAGCAACTATCACCACAAGCTTTGTGTGAGGGTGTGCAAGACCAGGTTCAGCTGGTTTTACAAAAATATTATCAGTCTGTTGGTAACAGACAACTGCAGGAACTCAGTGCTGCCCACTACAGACTCCTCAGATTAGCACTTCTTAAAAATTAATAAAATGGTTTATTTTATATATACATATGTTCCAAAAAATTTATACAGTTAAAATATCAAATTAGTGATCTGGTAACAATACTGTTCAAAATAATCTCTTTTGTATGAACATTAAAATACACGTTTTTAAAAGCGTTTCCTTTTAGTGCTTCCAAAGCACAGCGTGTGCCAAGGCCACCTGAAGAATCTCCGTCCTCCTCACAGGATGAAAGAGAACTGAAGTCGGGGACCTGGGAAGCCTCAGGTGCACTTTCATAATGTCTGCAGACAAAACAGAAGAGAGTCTGAGGTAGATTGTTTAGTGACCATCGGGTGGTAACAGTCACAGGGCTGTCTTTAGCTTTCATTAACACAATAGCAGTTTCTTTACTCTCAATCTACACTGAATCTCAAGTTTAAAGGCATGGCTAGCAGTTCTTGGGAACAAGACCCTTGTCTCTGTGGTGGCAACATGCAATTTTTACCAGTGCAGGTGTTTCTGGGAGGGTTTTTTTGGGAACACACGGGCTCTCTCCACGATGCAGACAAGTGTGTGCATTTGACAGTGCCCCATTTTAGTGCAACCTGCTGCCTATAGCACGTAAATGTCTAATGACAGCGTTCAAATGAGTAAATTCTCATCACCTGCAGGAGGGGCAGCAATGGTTATTTTCTTCCGCCTGTTGAGCAAACAGCACCCTCCACAGGAGAAAGCCACACCTTTCATAGCAAATCCTTAAGGTTATAGCCCAGCTTCTGCCGAATCAGGTTCTTAAAGTTAAAGCTCCACTGCTTCTTCTCAGACTGTGACAGTAAAATCACTTGACTGCCAAGATGGTGAGGGCAGCAGCTACATCCTCTTCCACTCTTCTGTGGCACAGCAAGCTCATTCCTGGTCCGCATTCGTCTGGCTGGTACATTATTATCTACTGTTGACATGATTAACTCTGTTGGGTGGGCTGGTGAAATCTAGTTCCTCTAGTATTCTCTCTAAGTGTTGTATTAAGACTCGTTTTTTAAACCTACAGAAGAGAGGGAGAGTAATTTAATTTTTTTCTGCCAAAAACACAGCTGAACAACTTAAAAGACTATTCATCCATGACAAATCGTAATACCAGAGGCTCTCTGTTTCCAGTATGGAGGAGTTTTCTTTTATTTCTGGCATTAGAATGGCTAGAAAATTTAATTTAATTTAATACAGTCACCCTTCCCCAACCCACCCAAATTTTCGGCTGGTCTTCAGTATCAACCCATCTCTGTAATTCACATTTAAATTTTAAGTAAAGACTATTTACACTCCACAAAAACATAACAGTATTTTGACCACTAAAACAACTATAATAATATGTCAAAACAGAAAATAATAGTACTGGAAAAGTTTATGATTTACTACCATGACCTAAATTAATATTTAATTTATGACTCTGAGTCACTTATATCTATACAAACCTGGCTGCTTCCTTGATAGCAAATTCAATGAAATACTTCTGAATTTCCATAGGTCCTTGCACCTCCTCGAGAAGAGAGAATATTTTTTCATAATCTAAAAAGAGATAAAAATCCAAACCATGTATTAAAAATCAATCTTGCAAATGCAATTTCACTAAAGCTTAACAGCCAAAAGGAAACCCAAAGCCCAGTTTCACTTGCCTGTGTATGATAAAACACCTAAGGCAGAAAAACTCCCACATAAGCATTATGCAGAGAACAGAGGTGACAGAGTGATTTGAAGTGATACTGATGATCAGGTAATTCAAATGTGGTATCAAAGAATAAGGTTTTCTTCGAGAGCAGCAGCTAGGAACATTTATCCTCAGAAAATGGAGGCTAGGTAGAGAAGCCTCCCACCTCCATGACCACAGTGCCAGCATTAGCAGTTAATATGCACAGGGTCACCAAGCCCTGATTTGGCCCAGAGCCATTGTTTCTGCAAGCAGAGGTCAGGATTAGTTCTCTAGAAGGACAAATAATCAATCCTTACTGTGAGCACAACATCACTATCTCAGTGGTACAAGATAAATATGTCCATTGCAAAAGAATAAAGTGGACACATTAAATTAAAAACAATTTAAATAATAGCATTGTTTCAACATTTCCACATCTGAATCCAGTATAAAGGCATTTATGGTGCTGTGACCAAGAGCCTGCTCAGAGCGATGCAGCAGGCACAGAGAGGATAAATGGTCAGAACTGTGGACAGATGTACATAGTTAACCCACACCCACTACTGTTTAGCTTCTTTCTTCGATGACTGCCTGAACTCTGCAGCAAGGCAGGTGACTCACACTGAACACAGCACTGTTTTACTCTACACCACCATTTACCAGTCGTGAATTTGGTATAAAATTAGATGAGCCCACTTTGCAAAACAGAAAGCAAACACATCCCCAAGTAAGAAGTTTTAAAACTGTTTAAAAATAAATTACAGATGCAGTGTAAAAAAGGCTTCACCTCTCAACAGCCTCAGTGTGCCACAAGCAACACAGGATGAGAAAAGCAGAAGAGTTAAGAACACTCCATTATACTAATTACTGGCACTTGAGAATGTATTAGAAAAATATCCAGCAGTTTAGTTTGTAGAAATTAGTCACTCAGACACAGACCACATTAGGGACAGCTGCCATTTAATAAAAATTGGAAAAATAAGTTACTGTGGCAAATCCTACAGCACAAGACATTAACTTTCAGGTTAGTGTTTTGGTTTTGATCCTGTATAAAAGTACAGCCAAAACATGTAATAAAAGCTGAAGTGGTAAGATACTTTTTCCACAATATTTTAGATTTTGTAAGGTTACCCAATCTTACAGGAAAACAGAAAAAAGTCATTTTTAGTCTTTGTAAGTCTTAAAGAGTTTGCAATGGTGTTCCATCACTAATTACAGTCTCACAAAATAAAAAAAAACTTCACTTTGCTATTAGCTGTTAATATTCCTTTTCAAACACACTCCAAGATGCATCCTTACAAGAGATATGCCTTTGCTCTGCAAAGGAAGTTTTGATGGACACAGAGCAACAAGTACACTACAGATACAGAAGGAGCAGCAAAGTGTAAGACAGTCTTTAGACCACTGATAACAAACACAAAACATCTAAAGGTGCTTTCACAGGGCACCTCTTATACCAGTTAAGGTGTCTTTGAGGGCAACCAGGGTGGCTTGGCACTCAACCTCTCAAGCACAAATCTAAACTTCAACTCACCTGCCCAACATGTCTTCCTTTTCTTTGCCCCTCCATTGCTTACATGAGAGCAATCAGAAGTTACTCAAAATCCAGAGCTAAGTGTATTCTGAAAATAGTTCCTTACTTCAAGGAATAACTCTTCTCTCTAACACCACATATAATATACTGATAAAATAAACAAACCCAAACAACTTACTTCTTCCAGGTTTGCGAACCTCTTTCATCACTTTGATTTTGATGTCAGCATTGCTTCCCTCCAGCATGGTGGGTGTTATTTTAAAGGAATTTGGCACAGATTCAGACGTAGATTCCACGGCCCGTTTTTGGTCATCTCCACTCACGCTGTAATTTAGAGGCCCTCGAACAAGTGCATTGGTACCAGGTTTATGATCCAACCCATCTTCACTCAAACAATTGAATTCAACAGGTAGAGAGTCTAAGTCATTGGGTAGCATTTCATCCTCTCCCACAGCAGCTGGAACAGCAGGAGCCATTTGCACAGATAAGCCATCAATTTGTTTTTCCAGTGACTGACAATTTTCTGCTTTCTTCTCTCCATTGCCATCTTGGACAACACTGTTATTGGTATCTACAAATGAAGAACACGTATCTTACTAATGGTATAAGTGAAGTATCAAAAAACCCAAAAAGAAATAGTTCGGTATCGTTTTGGTTTGAAGTGATGTGCAGTGAATTTGGCAGTGCTGGATAGTGTTCCAGCACTGCTATTCAACTTTGGATGTGATCAAGGGAATACATCCCTTTGGGCTGTTACCATCTCGTATCACTATCACCAAGTCACCATTTTCTGTACTCCTATTTCAATGTTATGACTCCTAAGTAAACCAATATTTTTCTTCTCTCCCCCAAATCCAGCTAACCAAGTTTTCTTCTGACTTCATTTGCTGCAGCAGGTGGGTATGAAAATTAGTATTTTTGGGAAATGAACACAACCATATTTTAACTTTCCTTCTCCACAGAATACACAAACAAGAACTAAAAGCTGAGCTGAGACACTTTCTACCTCTAGATTGTTTTTTTTTAATTTCAGATTTCATTAGCTCCAGCAGCAGCCTGTTTATCTGGGCCAACAAAAGAAACTCATTCCTACCTAACACCGAAGGACAGGCACATGCTGAAGGATCCTTTTCCCTTCCTCTCCAGATATTCCCACCAAACAAGCTGCTGCACTACAGCTAATATACCTTTATTTCCTGGCACACCTTTGAGGTTTAGGTACGAGGGGGATCCAGGAGCAGCTGGTGGCCCCTTCCCACCCACATGGTTGGTGACCACGGGCGGTGACTGTGGCCGTCTCAGCAGTGGGGACATGCTCCTCCTCCTCTTCAGTGATGCTGGAGTGTTGGGCTCTCCAGGACGCTTGATCTTGTTCTGAGGCCCAGCAACAAATTCATCGGCTTCGTCAATCATCATACCCTGAAAAAAAATATAATAATTTAAATAACAGTACAGGATAGGATCTGTTTCATTAATTCACTGATGAACTGAGTCCCTCTGTGCTCAAATTCAAATGGCTTTCAAAAGACCTGACAGCTCTCAGAACAGATACCCAGTGTAACCAGAGATAACCCAGGGCCACTCTGTAAACCAGCACGATTCAGGACATGTTTCTCTAGGACCATGTGGAAGACATCCCTCCTTCCCACACAACATTGTGGGGGAGAAATTCTACCCACAAATTATTTCAAGCCATGTCAAATATAAAGACACAGCAGAGAGCATGGCCCCTCCTACCTTCTTATCCTGTTTGAATGGATTGCCAAAGGTGTGAAGTCTTTTTGGTTGATCCGGGTCAATCTCCCGAAGAGGTGAAGGCATCATTTTCAGGTATTCCTGGTAATTTCCCATCTGAGCAACAGGAACACTATGAAGGCAGTCTGCAACAGAACAAGAGCTCTTCATTTAGTCTACCTTAAAAATAAGGCAATACAAACTTCACACCCTTCAATTGCAAGTGTTAGCATTTAAGAACTAGAAATGACTATTTGTTTTCACTACAGAGGAAGAGCTAAAGACTACAACTGTGGAAATAAGGCTGGCAAGAGCTGAACTTAATTGGCAGAAGAAGAAAGGAAAAATAAGTAGGTTTGATCTCTATGCTGACAACTGCATCTTTAGACCATCAGCAAAGTGAGATCCTCCCTGCTTTAAGCCCCCATCACTACACAGAACACAAACCTTGGTGAATGGGAAAGCTCTCCCATCAAACTTATTTTTAAAATTCAGACCAAGCATGACATCTTGCATGACAGAAGGCAAAAATGTCCTTCCTTCCCCTTCAGAGCCAGGCGAAGGAGACTGACTCAGCAAGAGATGCAATGGCCACCTCTGCTCCCACACCAAAGACAAAAAACATTATTCAAGGAAATAAAAAAAAACCCAGCTGTACTCTCTCCAACCTATTAATGAAGAACTGTAACTCCTTACCTTCATCCTGCCCCAAAATAAGCCTGTGTGTTTTCAGAAGATTGGTTCTCATTCTGGTTAGCTGGTCCAGAAGACTGCGACGAGGAATATCATATGCATTTCTGAAGGCCTGTGGCTTCAAATCCTAGTTTTATAACAAAACAAGTAACTTTCAGTTAATCCATTAGTTTTCATGTATGGAGAAATTCCATTATGAACTGTAATAATGTTAACTATTAAAAAATACCCTTAAGTAACTTCAGAGCTTCATAACTGGATACAGCAAGCTCAATGGTTGTCTTTTCAACAAGACCTTATTCAGCATTAGTTTGAAATTTCAGCTCCATTAAGACTAAGCACGTTAATTCCTGGATGAACACTAGCTGTCTTTTGCAAATACTGGCACTCAGAACACAGTAATCTTTGTTTACTATCATGAGATTTTCAAACAGTGTCGCAAAATCAAGCGCAAAAATTGCATTTACTCATCTCCCTGTTTATGTCTACGCTGCACTTTTCACAGTTCAGTAAAGTACTTCCTTCTACACCAAGTCCATAGAAGTTACCCATTTAAAACAGATAAGATTAACTGCTTAGTCATGCAAGATTACTGTGCTGTTTACCTTGTTTAAAAGTCCTATGTGGAAGCCGGCAAATTCTTTAACATTCATTTCCGCCAGTCTCAGTGGAGATTCCCCAGTGATCCCTTGCAGCAGTTGCTTAAAGTCCCTACTGTGTACCAAGGAGAGGCCACTGGAGTGATTTTTCACTTTTATTCCAATTTCTTGTGGAACTTTCTTACCCACTGAACCTATTATCCGTTCCGATTCTACTTTTGTCTAAAATGGAATCACACCATGAGTTAAAGAATCAGCAGGCATTGCACATTTCCAGTATGAAACACACAGTACATTAGCAGAATAAAACTACAAATTTAGTTCCCAACTACCTACCCAGGGATATACTGGATTACATAGATTAGATCTCAAGTATAAAGGAATCCTAACGTGCTAGCATTTGGAAAAATATTTAGCCAGTGTATCTAAATTTATATGCCAGTAGGAGGCCTGTGAAAATCCCTGCTTTTGCTGCAAGACTGTGACTCTTTTGTGTCTCTGAAGAATCATCTTTAAAGGGAAAGAAAAAACATAATGGAATGTAGGATGCCTTAAGTTACAGTAAAGTTGCATCTAAACCAACAATATTGTTCAGGTACAGTAACAAAATTTCAGTTTATTTTTTAAACAACCTGTGTACTAAGGGTTGCCCTGTATGTTTGCAACAACATAAGGGAGAAAAGTTGTAAAAGAATTTTGCTTTATGAGTAAGCTTCTAAAAACATATCACTTCTCTAATGGGCACAAATTTCTTATTATAGCTACAGAGAATTTTACTGTATTAAGCTCTAACTGTATTCAAAGTAAGACCATTTTTTTCACCCACTTGCAATACCTCCAGAAAAAAAACCCCAACCAACCAAAACCCCCAAACCCACGGTGATTGCAACCCACTTCCCCCAGATCTCCTCCTCTGCACCGTTTGCTTCATTATCTGTGGGAAACTCTGAATTTAAGGACAGCAGGAGCACAGCAGAAGTCTGGAATTGCCTGTCCCTATACAGGAGCTTATAATGCATTCAACACATTCAAACTGTTCCATGTGCTGAGAATGCTTGTGAAAGCCACAGCAGCCATCTCGAGTCATTCCAACTCCACAGTACAGATAAATAATATGAATTTGCATATCATTAAGTTACCAAAATACCACAGGAAGTTTTATTAAGTCTAGTAGATGCTCAGTCATTCAGAGGCTTTGGGATATATTTTGTGCATTCTTTAAGGTGGAGGATTTTTTCTTTGTAATTTTAAAGGCTGCACTTGTTCCTCGCTGACTTCTAGACATTAAAATACTGTTTTAAGAGCCCCTCATGTTAAGGAAGAAGGGCTTCCAGGCAGTTACACCTGGAATGGCAGTCTTGACAAAGATAAAAAGACTATTTCCCACCAGGTCACACTTTAAACATAGAATGGATTTGACCTGATGGAAACAGGAAGGTCAAATAGAAAGCCTGAACTATGATTTTATTCTCCATGGACAAGAAGGCAGAATTTTTTTGGAAAATGCACACTGCCAAGGAACACATGGAAATAAACACGAGGCTGAGAGCAAGCCTCTGACTTCAGCTGTGAAGAACAACAGCAAGAGCAGCCACAAATCCAATTAGTAATTTTCTATGAAGTTTAAAGTCTAGCAGATACTTGAAGTATAGCTGAGGAGGTCCTCATTGCACTCCCCTCCACTGCTTACAGAAGGCACAATCACTGGCTACAGAACCACACTAGATTCATCCATATTTTCAGTGGAAATGCTCACCAATCTTCAATTATAATATATGCTGCACACCCATATGAACTCCCACAGGGATTAGCTGCTTTATAATCAGATTACCACAAACTAAATAATCAACGCACTTCTAATTGCAAAGGTTTTATCAATACTACCTGTTGGCTGAGTTTTTTAAGGTAAGAGATAACACTGTAACTAAGTCCACAATCTAAATTATCTGATATCAGATTTGGAGCTCCCATCATCCTTAGGGCTTTCTTTAATGGCTATAAGGAAAACAAAATACACAATAGTAAGAGAATAAGTATTTAAAAAAGAAATTTATAAGATCAATTATAGGAAGCTAAGGCACACAGATTAGTGCTCTAGCTTTTCCACTTTTGGCCACTAAAATTCAAGTCTATTCAGATAACATGTGACATGAGTTTGGTGTCTAACTAGCTCACAATGGACGTTATGCCACATCACCAAGACACCACACACCGTGGTGCCGCTGGCAATTTCCACTCAAAGGCTCAGGTCCAGAATAGCCGGGATGATGCAAGTCCATATTGAGGTGCATTGTCCAAGCTACACGTAAAAGGTGACACAGTGCCTCCCCCCACCCCTTATTTGGCCCAGCTTCCCAAGTTCTAGCAGTTCACCCACATTAATAAACAAACTAATCTGCATTTTCCTCATCAAGTTACAAAAATAATGCCAAATTTGGGTTCCCTCAACAATCTGATGTACTTTTGATAAGAGTTCATTTAATATTTAATGAAGAGGAAACACATTTAATATCTTAACATAATTACTATTACTCAGTATTTCTACAAATTTATTTATTTCTTAAAAATGTTTGACCTAATCTACATACCTCTGCAAAGCAAAATGTTTACTACCTAAAAATGTCATCATAATTACGTAAAAAAATTTACTAGGAAGAGGTATGATGCACAGGACTCTGGTCACACCAGCCATTATACCCGGGAGGATGAAATGAGAAGAGGAACATACCAGTAAGTAGTAAGGAGGCATTGTTTTTAAGTAGTTGTCAAAAGCCTGTCGCCACTTCAGATTTGGCTTAAGTTTGTGAACCTTAAACAAGTCATCTGCAACAAGGAAAACAACAAAAGAAGGTGTCATTTATACAGTCCCAGACCATAAGCTTTTCTCCAAAATTGCATGTACCACGTTTCCCCCCCCATTTTTCTCCCTCCACCCATCTCCCAATGGGGCTTTCCCACAAAAACTGCTCTTAACCATAGGTGTGAAGGATTGGGAATCCCCACCCTAGCTGCAGTAGGCAGTCCAAAGCAAGTCCCCATTATAAGCAAACTTACAAGGTACATCAGACTTAAACACTGCACACAACCACCAGCACGGAAGGTACAACAGATCCACCTGTTAAGATTTTCACCTTCCCTGCCTCTCTCTTGCATCAAAGGAGTCCCTGTATCTGATTAAACCAAACAACATTAATTTGGTTTAATTTTCATTGTCAGACCAGCTTTCTTCTGTTCAACCTGTACGATGAATTTTGGTCTCCGGTAAAGATATTGTTTGGTATCAAAGGGAAAGGGGAAAACAAAATATCAAATCAGGGAATCCCTCTGGCCAGCTTTGCTGGACTCTGCTGCCAACAGCAGCAGCTGTGCCCTGGCAGAGAAGGGGTCTCCTCCAGCCACACCACCTGCCTCATGCCAGGGCAGCAAAGTCTCCCACAGTATAGACAAGAGACAGTAATTACCTACAGAAACTGCTGCCCTTTACAAAAGGGGCAATCAGACACTTATTTCCTTTGGACACTGTTTTAGAAACACCGTGCTCACACCAGAGGTGTGCATATTGCCATTGAGGAATCACTGACCACCTATTTGCTGTGCACACTACGTACTGCAACAGTGATCTCTAAAAATCAAAACCAAACACAGTATCTTGCAATTTATCATTTGAAATTATGAACTGAAACAAAGGGGTTTTTTAGTAGGGTAGTATGCTGGAAAACTGAGGCTAATGGAAGGATATGCAGGACTGGAGAAAAGGATGTCCAAAAATTAACTGGGGAGAGCTGCAGGAGACAGAGATGCACAGAAGAGTGCACAAAAGACAGATGCAGCAAGGGAATTGTTTTCTCCCGAGTGAGTTTTCAGGAAGATATATTTGTAGAAGAAAATTTGACTGGCATAGTATTCTGCACAAATCAAACAGATAGTACAGCACTATTTCCCAAGTTCTCATAGTCAAACCACACTGCATTACAGGTATTTTCCAATCTAAATGAATTCTGAATCACATACAAAAACCACATTACAGATCCTACTTGTACTTCCCTGAAGGAAGTGGGGTGGAGTTTGAGAGGACAACTCAGAATTCCATTTAAGATCTCAATATACCACAAGCTTAGCACTATTACCCAAAAGAACCTGTGATGGTATCATGACATATGGTAAATATAAAATAACATCCATTCTTATCTTACAGGCCTATTACCTTTTCGCAGCAAAATGCAAATTAAACTACATCCCCTCCAAAAATTCAAAATGAAAGAAAAATTAAAAAGTAAAATGATCAGTATTACAGTAAGTCCTAACATTTTACAGTCTATGAGTTGATTGTGAGCACAGCTTGAACCTTAACCCCTTTATCAGCACTTTATTACTGTCTCACTTCCTGCTCTGTGAGGTTGTACCAGTAACTGCACAGGCACCACCCTCATGCTCAGCTGTACTCCCAGACATCAAACATCCAACCTCCCCGATCTCTGCTACCCAAGAAGGAAGTTCTCCAATCTATGTAGAGCTCCAGTAAAGATTTGTCTATTTAAAATTAGTCTCCCCACAGCAGGAACTCCTACCCTGGGAAGGGTGACAGTCACGGTGGTAAGCAGTCACAAGTTTCATTTATATAAATAAGCAAACTAACAGTAACCAAGTTAACTATGTCTTTTGCAGAAAAAAAGTATAAAGTATTGGAAAAAATCCTTGCATAACTTTGTTTTATTCCAACCTAATAATTTTCAGATACTACTTTCTGTATTGTCCACTTAAAATGCAGAATTTTTTACTTCTGAACTCAGAGGGAGCTAAAAGCAATGGATAATCAGGAACATGGTATTAAAAACCACTAGGGAAAGGCCACGAGCTGCAACAACTCAAGAGATCAGGTAAAATCACACACCAGTAAACTGAAAACTATGTTGCAAAGTATTTATCCACTTCAGATTAACGTACGAAACAACGGAATGGTGACAAACAGGACAGCAATACAGACCTTTAACACCCAGCACTACAGAAGGGGACTGGATGCACCTTTAAGATCAGTGAACAGTTAAAAAAAAATAGCATGAGAGGGAGAAGAGTCAGCAGGTAATTTCAGTAGTTCACCTGGAGCCTAAATTATAAGAACAGTTCATGCATCATATAACTCAAAGTAAAACTTGACCCTTTTTTTTTTAAATTACCACTCATATTGAATTCCACCTGAACAAGTATACCACCATACCCTGTTGACTCCTGTAATTCTCCTAATTATGCACTAATAGATACACTCCACTGCTCTAAGCAGTAGAGACTCAGGATTTTACATTCACAGAAAGCAGGATCCTTCCCTGCAAACCACCTAGCCAAAAATAAGGTACTGCAATGGAAAACAAGAAAGGTATTGTGGCACTCTTTCTCCACTGATACAAAATGTTCAGCTCTCCCTCCCAGCACCACAGCATGCTGTGTTCATGCTGGTGAGAAACACAGCCCTTCTCTTCCAAAATATAAAATCATTACTCGCAGGTTCTCTCACAGAGCCTGTAAAAACATCAAAGGAAACTGTCCACGTTGCAGCCCTTCACAGGCAGACATTTTTTAAAAGCTCATCCTCCTGCATATTTAGACCCACAGAGAAAGGGTATTAACCATCTTCTGATGCTATTTCATAATGGCTGTTCACGGCTGCTTCTGCTGGCACTCCCAAAGAACAGTCACTCCTATTGCCCAGCAGGGCCTGCCCTCCCACCAATGCAGCCAGAAGCAGCCAAGGAAACATCTTAGGCAAGGCAGAAGCATTTAGAAATACACCTCATCTTTGCTTAGCTCTCCCTCAAGCCCCTCCTTCAACTTTCTACTTTATGAACTTGGTTGTACAATTAAGCAGAACAAAACTTGAAGTACAATGGCTTTGTTCATATCAGTTACAGGCAAGAATCCTCCAAGAGGAGTTTCTATAATCTGTGGGCCAAGCACTCAGCATCAAAGCACATCAGCATCTCTCTGTGAAAGGTTCTGCCTTCAGCAGCTGCCTTACCCTGCACAAAGAACTGCACCCCACCTCCTCAGGCCTGGGAGCAAATTCCCACCAAGCTACTCATGACTCCTCTCCAGCCTTAGGACAGCACAAGGGAGCTGCTCAGCTGCAATAGCACATCCCACCTGGTCTGTCACTGCTGGGAATGGACCAGAGAGCAGCATTTCTGCGAGAAAACCCATTACATGAAGGCTTGAGTCAGGTTAACACAGGGCTGTGTGGCTTCACTTTTTTATCAAGTCCTATTAACTGGATCCTTTCCTTACAAAGCTTCAGATTCTAAAAGCAGTCCCTTTAAGTTACAAGCCAGGAGAGGTGACAGCATTCCCAAATCCATTCTTGCAGAAACCAAGACATAAAACCAGCAAAGCTTGCTTCAGTTTGCTCAAGTATCACCTGCAAACTTCCTCATCCCCACCTACCTTGCCTGTCTTTTAGGGCCTTCTCTTATGTTATTTTTCCTAAAACAGAACTAAAACTTTCCCTGCTCAAGAATGTAGGAGGAAAAATACAAGGAAGAAAATTCTTAAGCATCTTACTATCTATCTCTGTTTATAAGATTGAACACACATAAGTCACTTGACAGTAAAAATATACAATTGTAAAGTGGTTCTGCCTTTGACAGAGTCAGAGAAGGAGCAGAGAGATATTATCCACAGCACTACCCCAAACTAAGTCCCAGTTCTCCAACACAACATTCTACCAGCAGGGCAGGAGCCACTAGGAACACACTGATGTGTCAGTGTGGGTGGTAGTGGCTGAATGGAACAGACTTCTGGTCTTGGGAGTTCTCATGTCCTTTTCAATCTGAGTGAGAGTAATGAAAAATTGGTTTTACACACTCAAATCAGTCCTCTGCTGAACCATCAGTATCCAGTATTGGTATGTATTGAGACAGACACAGGGGGAGTGTGCCTGAAACAACAGAAACAACCCCTACTTATCTAAAGAGACAAACCCAAGTCAGTATTATTACAAACATCTACATTTACCAGTTATGCTCTTATCATCTCAGTCATTTTCTGTACTGCTAAGTAGAAAAGGCCCAGATCTGCTTTCATGTTGTAAGTATATTCCACAGAACTTAATTTCACCATGCCTTAGAGACCAAGGATAAACAAAGTCCTAGAAGGAGATCTGAAGGTAACATTGTGTATGTGTTTGTGTTAACAATGTGGAATGCACAGGGTTTGTGCTCTGAAGAAAACATCCGCTTTACAACTCCAGCAATGCAGAAGCTCTGCATTTTCCTTTTAAACAGCCTTCAGAAATTTAAGATGTGGGATTACCAGGTGAGTAAACGGCAGGATAGCTCTACACACACTGAAAAGTGTTTTTCTCCAAAGAGTGGGAAGAGCTTTACACCCCTGCAAAAAAGGCAGGGGGAAGACAAGAGCTGGCAGGGAAGACACAGCAGAACTGCAAATGTCAACATCAAAATGAGCAGAGAAATTAATTTAGGATCAGTGATGGCTTTTCAGCTAGTGGATCTGCTGCAGTATTTCAGGAGCCACAAACTTGCAGAAACTCCATTTTAATCTAGAAGCATCCTTGCACACTGCGACAATTATCAGGCTACACAGATAACTATAAAAGACACATTATCAGCAAGCACAAATTTCTTCTTTTTTGGTTATGACCAGGATTATGAAAAAATATTCCTGAATTGTGTTCTGGGGTGTATTTTTCCTAGAAATGAATGGAAAAATCTTGAGTAAGACAGTAAGACTCAATGTTAATTCTCTTGATCACTGTTATTCTGCATCACTAAATACCTGCACAAAAATTAGAACAAAAAAGCCTTAGAGCATCTGCAACTAAAAAGGGCTGGTGGCACCTGGAAACTCCTCTCTGCCACTACTTTTATGCCACATCCCTAACAGCCACAATTACTGTGGCAGTTACTCACGCAGCACCTTTTCATACCGTCTTTCCTCAGAAAGTGATTTCAGTGTGAGAGTGAAAAAAAAAAAAAACCAACTCGTCCTTAGGGCAGGGAAGAAATGCAGACTGTTTCACTGCTCAATTCCTTCTTAGTGCTCTAAACTGCATTAGGGAATTCCCTCTTCCCAACACCCGTGGCAAACACTGCATCTGATCTTCCAGTAAAAAATAAGCTGCTACAAGAGCAACTGTAAAACCTGGATACACCACACCCTAAACGAGGGAAAAGAATGGAGGTTGAAGCTTACTCCAGGTTAAGGAAGAGGCTACGTGTCTAGGAGGTGAACAGCATCAAACATGCACTGGAAGCAGGTAGCTCTCCTCCTCTGCTGGAGAGAAAAAAAGGGAGAGGGGGTATGAAAATCCTCTCCTCCCAAAGTACGTTAAAAGAGTTTGCAACATTCTCTACTCTCTGATCTCCATTATTTTATAATGTCTCAAACTAAGGCAGACCAACCATTATTGTTTTGCTTTTACTCTGAAGCAGCTGCATTGGCAGTCCGAGGCAAATTCGTTACCTACCCAACAATGGAAGTAACACAGGGTAGTTGTAAGGCATCACAAAGAGGTTTACACAGGTTAAAGTAGTGCTTGCTTTTAAATACCCAAATGGGTGGCCAAGTTCGCTGTATTTTCCACTGCTACTCACAAATACCTGACAAGGAATAAGAGAGATCACGGTATTAGAAGAACATGAAGAATATTAAGCATGGAGCATTTAAAAATTCAAACCAGTCCAAATCCAAGTGTATTAAGACAGTAAATTACCAAGAACAGCCAAGTCTTGAGGTTGCACACATCAGGGTGACAGTGCACTTATATTCCCCAGTCACAAAACTGAGGCATGCAAGGTTCAGTGTACCCCCAGTCAGTGTGGAAATGCTCTTCAGAGTCATCTTTAGTGCTTTAGTAAAACAACTGTGAAACGATACCCTGAAGAGTTTTTGATATTATTTATAATAGGTTAGGGGACATTTGTTGAAGGTCTGTTAAAAGAACGAGCTATTTGGAATTAGTCTTCTGACTCACAAAATAGCATAACTAAAATTAACAACATTGATAAAAGAAATTTAAGCATAGAAATTAAGCAAAACAAGCAAACATTCGAGAAATGTCTTGATTATGCCCAGTGCCAACAATCTTGACTTCATTTTTTTAAGTGCACACATATGAGGGTATTAACCCTGAAAAGCAATGTATGTAAACAACTCTTTCAACGGGATAAAGATGGTACATATTCTTAACTGAGACAGGCAAAATAACCCACATCTAATGCAAAAATAGCTTTCCTAGAAAAAAATAAACCTTGCAGTACATAGCAAGTATTTTCCCTGTTTTTTCAGGGCATAAGGAACTGGGTTTGTTATATGGTTTCTATGACAATGAGCCTATTTCTCTAATCTGTAGGGGTCTGATGTGTAGCTTGGAGAAGAAAAGCAGTTTTTGAAAACCAGGAGAGTAATTTTAGAAACTCAGGCAAATAAGGTACTTAGGAATGTTTAAAGGACATTTTTTAAAATTAGTTTACTAAAAGTAAATTGAATTTTTCTTCTGAATATGCGTGTTATATTTTCAGTTAAACTGTAGTATTTATTAGGGAAACAAAAACAGAGACATCTTCAAACCCATCTTTCCAGCTAAAATGTCATACTAAAACTTCTGATATACACATTAAGCTATTATTTACAAGAACATCACTGAGAAGGGAGTTACAAGCCTTATTTTACAGAGCATGCAGAAACTTATAAAAAACTACAAAAGGAGCACGTAACAAAGGATTTTAGCAACAGAACTTTGACCTCTCCAAGGCCAAACCAGTCAACAGGATCAACAGCTTCCATTCAATTCCCATCAGCAGCTTCAACCATCTAGTGAAAATTATTTGCAGCTGTTGATGAGGTAACATGATGGAAACCAGTGCCTGGTTTTCCCTGTAAGCAAATGAAAGCCTACAGAGAATTCCAATTTAGCAAAAAATGGAACCTGAGGGACACATTTCTTAGCAAAATGAGATGGACCTAGAAAGTGAATTAAATGAGATTACAAAGCCTGTGGAGGGAACACTCATTCTGACTCCTGATAATTCTCTTAGAAAGGAGGTAAGTGAAACCTTGACATGTTTCTTCTCATGAGCTGCAGAGTCTGCAATGAGACCCCAATTCTCCAGGCTTACAAGGACCAAAGTACCTCAGATCACCCACTACATTTCTAGAATCAAATAAAGGGCAAGTACCTGCCAGCAGGTATGGGGAGACTTTCGTTCCAAGATGTACTGTGTGAGGGGAGAAGGCTCAAGCTCATACTTGTCAAAAGGAAGTTTGTCTATTACCATGGGCTCACAATCCACACAGGAGAACCTCACCACGGGGTGAGCTGTGCGTGGAGGCTGAAAAGAAGGGAGAGAAGTGCATCAACTATCACTTTACCATCTTGTATGGCTAAAACTCTCAACTTTCCACAATTTTCTTTAAAAGAGAATCGAATACAAGCTCCCACAATAGAATAACTAAATATTTCTCTAACTGAAAAAAAAAAAAGCTCACACACTGATACAAACATTTTTCCCACTAAAAGAAAAACATGGTTAATATTCCACTATTTACCTCAATATTTAAAAGCCTTCATGTCAATCAAGCTATAATAACACAGACACGTTTAAAGAAAACTACACCTCTGCTTCCCAGCTTGATGTTCATAGAATTACAGATGTGAAACTGCACTCAATTCACAAGGGATATCTCAAGATATTCCCTATAGATCTGATTTTTTTTTCCTCTTGATTCAGGAGGCAAGAGGAGGGGGAATGGACAGAGAGTACCTTGAGCACTTACAAAGTGCAGGAACAGAACATGCCTAACAAAAGAGAGATGCTTAGAAAGACTAGCAAGGCATGCCAATTGTATGATCATTTCATTAAGAAAAGGAGAAATGAATACTGTTTTCTCCTCATTTTCTGAAGGGAGAAGCTCTTCTGTTTCAGTTTTAATTCTTCCTGCTAGCAAAAGAAGAGTCCACACATGAAGCAATACTAAGAAGAGAAAACATGGCTGATCTTATTTCAAAAGTAAATACTCCTTTTTCCACATAAGTGCATGTTATAGAGCTTTGATTAAAATTTAATAGGCTCACTATGATTTGTGGTACGTGAATTAACTTACAGTTAAATTTTATAACCTTTAAAAACCATTCACCAAATTAACTAATCACATACATTCCAGATGCAAGAAGCATCACAGGTTACAGTATCCTCATCAGATTACACCATTTTGTGCTAAAACCAGTTTTAACCTTTTAAAGCAAAGTCACATCATATGAGTAAACAGAGAAAGTAAAAACTACTGCAGTATCCATTTTCAGCCTGTTCAATTACTAGTGCAGAATCCTTTTTTTTCAGTTCTTGTTTTACTTACCAGTGTTGGTGAATTCTGATCAGGCCAAAAAGATTCTGGGATTGGCCAATGCCCCACAGGAACCCCCGTTTTAGGGTTGGGCCGTACATAAATGAGTTTATGACAACTATGCCACGGCTGAGAAGCAAATGAATTGATGGGCCTGGATGAATCAACAAGTCCATCTAAAATTTAAAGAAAGCAAAATAACAAACAAAAGGGAAATGAAAAGCTACGTGCATGCATTTGTCTGCTAGCACAATTTCCATATTAGCAGCCAATAAGGTGTTTCATTACTCTTTCAAAGACATACAGATCTTTACATCAGAGGCTAAAATAACCTACACATCCAGGAGTATGACAGAATCATCTGAGAAACAATGGTAACATCTGCCCACATCTACCCTTCTGCTCCCAAGGCCCAGCCATCAGACAGTGAGTGTAGCAAGACACACTCACACATTAAGGAAAATGCATTTGCTTAAGCCCAGTGTGTGACACAGATCTGACAGGCAGCAGCAAGTTACTGCTTTTAGTTCTGCTGCAACCAAAAAGGCTGAGAATTTGCATTTAGTCTTTCTACATGGGCTGCAAAGCTCACTGACTGATGCTGCCATTAGTGGAAGCTGAAAGAGGAGGAAAGTTTCATGGAGAAGCTGGATGCCATCTTGCAGGAACAGCTTTTGTCATATTTTTAATTAATAACAATTCACAGATCACCTAAACTCCAAAGCCTACTGGAAAGACCAGTGTTCCCTGCCAGTCCACTGCAGTGCACTTCATGCTGAGGACAAGGAATTTTGCAGCAGTACAGAATGTGATTATTAGTTTTCAAAGACTGCTCATCAAAGCAAACAGCACAGCAGAGATCACCCACTTAAACAATCTTCTTCATTTTAAAAAGATTTTACAGTACTAGTTTTCCTTGCTGTAGAGAGCTGGCAAATAATACTATGGAAACCATGTTTCAGGGACAGGGACACATCAGTTTGGTTTCTCTGCATTACAAACACAATGATTTTTATAGCTTTGGTAAATCCTATCGTATTTCTCTGTAGTTTAGGACTTTCCCAATTCTCACAGAGATGAAAAGTCTTGATGTTTTTATACATTCCTATTCCACAGTGCATCACCACTCAAATGGGACAAAAATAAAGCAAACAAATCCCACATTTCACCAGTTTTTTCGCCACATGAAGAGAGCATTTGGGCCAACAGAGACACAGGAATTTGCCGCTGTGTTGTCCTGCACAGCACTACAGGAAAGCCTCCCAATAAAATGACATTTAAATAAGCAAAAGAAGAAAACAAATATAGAGAAAGGTGATTCCAAAATGAAAGCAGGAATAAAGCTGGCTGTGCTAGAATGTCCAGGTGATGCTAAAAGCATTTTTGATATTCCAGGACCATCCTAATTTCCTAAATATGAACTGGTCAGCTCTCTCCCTTTCCTTTCAGCCATGAATTTCTGCAAATCTAAGGAACTGCTCCACTTTAAGAGTGCACCTTCCTCCTCCCTGTTACCAGTAGCAAAATAATTCCTTGTTCTTTGCACACAGTTTTTCACTTACAGTTAAGAACATTCAAGTTACTGTGCTGTGATCAATTAGCAGAATGAAAATGTAGAGAAAACTGAGCATTAAGATTGCTTTAGAGATGTTTAAGTGTTTAAATACACTAGTGCTAGATTTAATTATTTTAAATACAGTTTTGACAACACTGTAATTCAAACTTAACCACTTCCTGCAAACACTCACTTTCCTTAGACCCCCAAAAAAGGTGGCAGGAGAGCCAGCCAGCGGACAGATGATCCATAAAAACATGTGCAGACATATGGCACCATTTAACTTGCCAAAGATCAAACTAACACTTGTAAAAGTTTAACTAAAACAAAATTAAACATAAATAAACAGAAAACTACCCAAAAGCTGTAATCAGAACATCCATTATGATCCGGGCTACTTAAAGAGATACCAGAGCACTCTCACTGAAGCATAAAAGCTTTATACCTTAACCTCTTTTTTTACAGAGTATCAGGCATCTGATGCATCCTGTTCACTACAGGGAAAAGCTGGCGGGAAGGACACCAAAGACACTAAAGGGCATTTACATACAAACAAAGCATTTCTTCTGAAACATTACAGGAAAAAAACACAGTCAGTGTACCTTCTCCAATAGGAGCTGGATCTGGTCCTGACTTTTCAAAGTTAATAACAACTCCACTTTGGACTTTTTGAACTAAAGATTCTAAACATTGATTCAACATTCTTTGTGTCCGAACACAGTACGAACGACCTGCAAGAGAGAAATTACATGGGGAAATATATAAGCAGGTTTTAAGTAATCTCAGTTTAGGAAGATGTTCTTACCTAAGTCACAGTGCCAAGGCTTGCAATTTATTCCAAAATAATAGCAACAAACTGTACAAGCTTATGTAAAAGGCAAAATACTTCTAAAATGTAATACAACTAAAAAAAAAAATACCAAAAACCCACAACCTGCTGAGATTTAACTCGTTACTAAAAGAGGCCCCTAGGGCCATATCAGGCTGGACCAAGGCCAACTTTACAAAGCCCTTAAGACAGCCTGATTTCACCAAGTCTATGCAATCAATCTGCTTTACTCTACCCTAACCTTACCAGCTTCTATGCATACCCAAACCTCCCTCTCCCACACATAATCTTTTTCAAGCACCAAGTAAAAAAAAATAAATTCTGATCAACATATCAAGCAACAGACTCCAGATATAATTCTTTTAGGATTAAATTTAGCTTACTAGCCCTGCAGCAGAATTAACATCTCATTAATACCCATCCCACTCAATTTGACACTTAAATAAGAAAAAAATCAAAATCTCATGATGCAGCAAAGACATCCTCTGGAAGGACAATCTAAGAGATTTTCCTATCCCTGCTACTGCATTAAGAAAATGTTTTCACATCTAGATCTGAAATAGGAATATTGCTTTAAAGTTCTCCTGTGTTACTGGAAACCAAGAAAGCACCACACAGATTCATATGGGCACTGAGTAAATCAAATGGAAAAACAGGAAGAGGTGAAGCTGAATTAAAGGAAAATAAATATTCCAAGGCAAATGCCAAATGGGAACCAAAGCAAAAGAGCATGCAGTTACCTCCTGTAACTTCACACATCTGTGTGATAGCAGATTCATCAGTAGGCACACTCCCAAGCTGCTCTGGTTCAGCAGATGCAGCTCCTGGCAAACGCAGCACCAGAGCAAACAGCCTTTGATCCCAACGGAATGGTTCTTTGGTTAATTCACTTCCAGGTAAAGGAGAATTCAACGGAAGATGAAGCTGGTAAAAAAAAAAAGATTGAAGAATATTTTCCAGTATTTGACAAACCATCTAAAACATTACACCCAAATTCATTCATTTCTCTGTAAAACACCCCATTTCTCTCCGATATCCCTAATTTATCTGACGTTCTAGTCTCAAAACCCCTATGGGACTATGAATTTAGGGGCTGGGCAGCAACAGAACAGTTTCTGTTCTCTATAAAACAGGTCAATGATGCAGAGTACTGTTAGCAGGAAAAAAACAATATTCATCTCAGCCTAGCACCAACTTGCAAGATCATAACTTGAAAGAACTTAGTTCAAGTTTACCTCCTCTTGAACTCCAGCTGTATTTGTCAGTTTGTTTCCGTCTGTGATGGTAATCAAAATAGATGGCTCCAAAAAGAATGGATTCCTTCCCTAAAGACAAAAGCACAGGAATGCAAAGAGTAACATTAACACTCAGTATTTTTGTCACTACAAAATAAACAGTGAGATAAGCAATCTTTCAAAATAACCCTGTAATTTCTTTTAATAGGTGTTGAGCCACATGGAACTGTGCAAGATGTGCTACTCTTGTGTATCTACAGTTGGGGCATTTATACTCTGCTTCTTTGTTCTTCAAAAAGAAAGTATTTTCCAGGGTGTTTTCAGTAGCCATAAAAAAAGAAAAAAAGTTCCCAGTTGAAGTTTTAACACACAACTATCCAACATTTTAAAAAAAGTAAAATGCAAAACCAAACCTGAACCACCAAAATCCTTCCCCCCACTATAATTTAAAAAAAACACAGAAAAACAGAAGACAGAAGACTTTAAACAGATTTGTTACCTGTCCATAATTGTCTATTCCAGACACTAATCTATTGAGATTTAACAAGTCAAACGAGGACCTGAGTGCCTGACCAAGGGTTGTTAGTCCTGAAGCCTGAAGGTTTTTCAATTCATTCATAAACGTTGCATGGTTTTCCTTCCATCCAGCCTATTACAGAAAACAAAGAAACTTATTAGTTATTCTAGCAACAAACTGCAATCAACTGCAACTTGCCGTTTCTCTCTCTTCCCACCAAAAATTAGATTAGATTCCTGATTAACAGATGCACTGCGTCATTTACAGGCTACACACACCTAATCCATGTATGCACAACCTGATGTGAAACACAGTTACAACTACAATGGGAGACTCACAAAACACACACACTGCCAAGCACTGGAAGAAATTTTCTAATAGCCATCTCTTACCATGAAAACTGCTGTACAGGTGATTCAGGAAAAGAAGTATTTGGATTTAGCATGTGAATATTTTATTAGAAGAAACTGTCAAATTTGGAAATCAGAAACACAGCTGCCAAAGTAACAATGGTTAAACAAAAGGTACAAGAGGAATAATATCACTGCTTCTTCGGGCATATACCCAACCCCCTTTCATCCTTTCTTCCATAAATTGAGAAAAGGAGTGGCTGCAAAAACCCCACGTAAGACAGAACTGAATCACTGTTTAAATTGTCTCAGTGTAACAGCTTGAAATTTTGGAGGTCCTAAAGTTATTGCTGACTGAGCCTACAGATCAAAGGAACAGCAAGTGGGTGGATCAGTCCAAGCAAGCACTCTGGACCCTCTGGTAAGCAGGGCCAACACACATCAGCATCAGGTGTGATTCACATACCCTCCCCTTAAAAGGAGGTTTGCTGCAGAGTTGGGAAGCTATTTTAGAAAAGACCAGCTCACAGGGAATTGGTGCAGGATTTAAGGTGCCTCACCTAAAACAAGCAAAGCTTATAAGTCCCAGATAGTCACACAACTACCAGCCTTGCTATTACACTGTACTCTCCAAACCATTCCTGGAGTAAGCAAGCAGTTATTTACCCAGGCTCACTATCATCTGGCACCGGAGACATTCCCGTGCTCCATCAGGAATCCTAGCTACGCAGGCATGGAGAGGATCATTTCAGACAGCCTGACTTTTGCTGGGATAACCTCTGAGCAACACATCCTGCAGGTGAAGTGTGTTCTCCTCCCCTGTGCACTGGGCTCCGCAGCCACCTGCTGACTGTGCCAAGCTGTGCAAGAACCTGAGAGGACAGGGTTTTCCTTTACTTTTTTAAGCAGCCATATTCCACTGCCAACCTTTAGTAAACACTGTGGGCTGTGTAGGTGGTCACAGAATACACATGTTGGAGCTCTAAAACAGTAGAAGGAAGTAGAAAAGAAAGACATGAGACAATCATTATCTCTGCTAAGTTGACCAGCCTAAGCTGGGTGGGTTTCTTTTCAGAATGAGGAGTTATCCTAAGGAGATACAACAACAAACTTTTCTTGGTCAAGTTTAGCTCCTTAACCAGTTCTTCAAGCTTTAGATTAATGTAAGGGAGACAGAGAGAAAACTCCCCAGTGGGGCAAAGGAAAGAACTAACTTTCAGCAGGACTGGTCCAGCTTTATGGTTAAAGGGCCCTGAAAGCTCAAAGGAACAGCATTGTTTTATCAGATGGATATTTGTCAATAAAACACCAGCAACACTCACACACAACCAGGACTTAACAAAATACATCATCTCATCAGCAACTTCCCACATCTGCTCTCAGCCCAAGGCAAGAATAAAGTGCAAACACAGGGTCACTGTTTTGGAATAAAAGTAAGTTAGTTAACGACCCTTTCTCAGGGTAAAATTGCACCAAACCTCAACAAGATGATTTGTGTCATCCTAAAAACACTTGCCTTAAAACAATTTAAGTGAACAATTACCAAAATATTTTTGCATTAATTCTATGGACTCGTAGATGTAGGTGAGACTGCTCCCTTTTGCTTGTTAAAAACAGCCATCAGCGAGTCCAGCTTTTGGGAACAGCCAGGCTGGAGCTCAAGTAGTGTTTTCCAGCAAAGACCATTTGAGTTACATTGTTGCAAAAGCACATGGGGGAACAAAACATTTACAAAGGAAACACTATTCCCAGACTGCAAGTCTTGATTTGAACTCTAACGAATTTAAGAGTATTCTTTGTAAAATAAACAGTAAGAGTCTTCGCTGATATTTGGAGATTCTGCTGTTTCCCCGTTGTGAAAATGTTTGCTCAGCTTCCAGCTCCTACTGTGTTTGATCTCACTGCAGTGTGGTCAACTGCCTGCAAAATAAAATATGTACCATTTCCCCAGGCACAACCAGAGAAGCTGAAGGCACAAGGAGCAGCTGATCATCACTGGTTTGCTGTCCAAGAAAACTATTTTTCATCTTACAGCTCTCACAGGATCTTTAAAGATAAAGCCAATGAGAGCTGCACCTTTGAAATAAGCAGAGTAAAACTGAAGAACTTCTCATTAAGGGAACAAGGGCAGCAAACGCAAGATTTCCTAATTCCATACCCAGCTTTAAATAAATGTCTGACTAGTTAATGCACTGCATTTTCTACCTTATCCTCAAAACAAGATTCTTGAATCAAAAACACCAACATCCATGGCAAGAAATTCTACTTCTGTAAAATGTTGTTGTTTGTTTTTTTTTTCCAGAAAGACTCAAGACCACATATATAAAGAATCATGTATTTCATGGACAGAAACTCAAGCCCCAAAGAACTCTGTGCATTCTCCTCTCCATATACACAGAAGGATCATTCTGCAAAACAGTCAAGTACCTAACCCAGAGCATATGCATAATGAGTTCAACAAAGCACTTTAAAGTGATTAAATAATAATCCTTCCTAAATTCAAAATACTGCCACTAATGCTGTCAGAAAAAAAAAGCACTGCTCTTATGTAGCATTGCTTCCATTTCCCAGCAGAAACACTAATGACCAAAAAAACCACCAAAAACAAAAACAAAAAAAACCCCACCAACCAAAACCTCACGACCTTAAAGGACCAAACACAAATATATTCTACAAAACTATGTATCCTCTACAGGTCAGTAATCAAGAAGTCAGAACTAAGCATTAGTTATTTTAGTTGTTTATGAACCAATTCTAACATAGAGAGTGGTTTCTCTTAATCTTCAATATTACATTCCTACTTAAGTCACTTTTATGCCCAGAATTTATTAGCAGCAATCTGAGCAGTCTCTGCCTCACCAGTATGTTTCTAACTTCTCCTCTGATGATTTATATGAACAAATAATTTTATCTTCTAAACACATACTAAAAGAGTTTCAAAGACAGCTGAGTTAAAAAAGAAGTACTAAAAGCAGAAATCTCGCCCTCTTTGCTTATGCCAAGAACAGGCAAAAATGCAGTGTCATTTGGCTTTCTGGGTTGACAACTGCAAGCTCTGGACGCCATCCTACAAACCACCCAAAGATCTGGAAGCAGCACACCACCTTCCAGCTTCTGGCTTTGGCCTTTGCAAGAAAATCATACTGAAAAAAAATAACATACTTAAAAAGTAACATTTTTTTCTGATGACTTAGTTTTCACACAAATCCGTGTCCTGCTCTATTTCATCATACAGCTATTGGAAGTATTTCAGCTGCCTCAAGAATCAGGCAAGGTCAAAACAGCTTATTTCGGTAGTAGATAGGCCCAGATTAACAGGAATTCAAACACCAAGGTGAAAAATCTAGTGAAGAAAAGGAGGTCTTATTTAGACCAACCAGAGCAAGGACTAACTGAACATCAAAAGGAACAGAGTTGAGCAGCAAAAGAAAATCTCATTCAGAATCAGTATCATAAAAAGACATTCAAGACTTAGAAGAAATAGAAGATTTTAGTTGCAAGAGGCAGGAAGGAGAATCTTAGAAAATGCTGTAGTGGGGAAAAAAACCCCAAATCACCACCGCACCTTTATCACATAAAAAGGAGCAGTATCAGAGTAAAAATAAAACATTATCAAGTTCTGAATATGTGTAACACACAGGTCTTGTAATCTCAGCTACACTGGCTTAACTGTCATGTTTACTGGTTTTACTGTAGTTTTTTTTTTGGTTGATTCATTGTTGGTTTGTTCTGGTTTTGATTGGTGTTGGGTTTTTATTTTTTCTTTTATTCCTTCCAACTATTTCTTGGCACAGTCTGGTCAGCCTACAGGGGCAGAGCCAAAGGCTGGGCATTAGAGCACAAGAATTCCAGGTCCAAAGAAGTCCCTCCTAATCAGCTCCATGAAGTCCAGGGAGCTAGTGCTTTTGAGGCTGCAAGTCTTCATCTTTAGTGCTTCTACAGCCAATGCCAAAAGACAGACCTGTATAGTTTATTGCTCACTGGATTGCTTTCAGATCTGATTCAAAAACTGCAATGTTACTAAAAATAATCCTCCAAGCAAGAAGACAATTTACAATCTTGCAGGGCAATCACAACAGCCTGTGTTACAGTAAGTACACAATGTTTATTTAAACATACAGATTTTTAGAGTTCTGCTGATGTTTCCCTAGAAAGAAGAACTGGATCTCAGATATTACCACTTGTTAAAAGTATTTAAGTTTCTCAATAATTCAAGCTATTATTAAATGCACTCATCTTAGGAAAGCAGACTAGTTCAGGATGCCTGTGGCATCCTGGCTTGTCAGTGACCTCCATTTGAAAAAAATAAGGTAAGAAAAAAAATCCAGCTGTTGAAATCTGAAACCACTCCTGCTACGGAATTTTGAAGTGCTGTGGGAAGACAGTGAAACCAGGAGAGCACTTTGTCTTCCAAATCATCACAATGCTTCATTTTTAAGTTACCTTTCTGTTCACTGTTGACTGTGAACATAACTCAAACCTGCTCATGTCGGTGCCACAGCCGAGCAGGCATTTCTTTTGTAGGGTACTGAATTATTCTTCTGGATTCCCTACAATGCAAGGGGCTGCTTCTCAAATGTCAAAGTGTCTTCAGATCTCCTGAACACAGCCCTAGCATTGCTCAGTGGGATCTGCAATAGGGAATAACCTCCTATGCAGCCTAGAGCTTCCCTGCCTCAGCAACTTTGGAATAGGAAGTCTAGCAAACATAGACTATGTTGGTCACCCCAGTTTTCCTACAACAAATCTTAGCAAAGAGGGAGAAGAGCAGAGGTCCTGGTACCATGTGTCCCCCTGCCCCATGAAGGGCAGGATAAGGCTGCTTGTCAGTACAGAACAGCCAATGCCCACACTACCTCCTCGTTTTATTTGATGTTCAGAGATTTACTAGCTAGGAATAGCACACAGGAGAAGAAAGGCATTGACTACACTATAAAACACCACAGACATCTTTATATAACATTTAAAAATTCCTAAAATAATTCAGCATCACACAACCCCTACCTATCACCCACTAATTTCATCCTCACAAATATTTGTCTCTGCAAATGGCACAGAAGGAACAGCTTTAAGAGACACTTACAGACATTGACTCTCCTCCAAATCCTTATGAATGCCATTTTTGAGGCAAAGCAGCTCTCAGGTTCTGTCTGTACCTTTGGCTGCAGGAGAACCTACTCTCATTTCAGCACCTATGCTCTCTAGTTACTTTTATGCAACATACCAGTCCTGTCACAGCACAACATCAAACAGCCCTTAGCAAAGAACCTCACAAGACCAATTCTTTTCTGTTCTTGGCACAGCAGAGCATCACAGCACCCACCTCTCAGCTATGAGATCAGCATAACTCCAGCACAGAATGATACTGGCACAGAGGCCTGCAATCAGCTCATCACTGGGGCAGTGCTGAACACAGTGAGCCAGCCTGGATCTGAGCTGTACTGTTCTGGGCTTGGAGGACCAGTGCTGGTGCAGGTACAGCAGCAGATCTTACTGGTCTGATGCAAAGCTTGTAGGAAGAGAAGGATTGATGGGACCAAGACAGCTGTGTGCAACTGCTATCACTGTGTTCAGCCCTCCAGCACACAGTCAATCATTTATATTAGTTTTTTGTTTGGTTTTTTTTTTATTCCCCACCCTTCTTAGAGCCTTCCTAAATCTTTGTTCGCAAAGCCTAGCCATGATTCCCCACCCTTCCAGTCTCCCCTTGCCTTAGATAAGGTTTTGAAACACCAACAACTTCTACCCCTAGTATTTGCTGTAAGAAAGCAAAATTCTAGGGCTTGGTGACCAAGCCAGGGAACCCCATCTTCAGCTTTTCACATGGAAGTCTAGTTTTGCAAAGCAGATCAGGAACACAGATTCAGGGTAAAACTTAGGCATGACCCCACTGCAGGCACAATAGAAACAAGCCCTGGTTGCTCAAGCAGGTATACACTGCTGTTTAATGAGACCTGCCTAACAAAACCCCACCCTCTCAGTTCTCATCTCGTGAGTATTTTAACAGACAGTCAATTCACAGGTTTGAACTACTTCCTCAAGAAGCCCACAGAGCAGTCGAGTACAGTGAAGAGTCTACAAAAGCATCACTTGGTCCTCCTTACATTAGAGCTGGTGAGCATCAGGTCAGTGTTTTGAGAATAAAGCACTGTGAATAGTAAGGTAAGTGTTTCTTCCTGTCAAGTTATTTCTGCTGGCTTTGTAGGACACTCAAGCTGAAACCTATTGGTCAAGTGCTTCTTTAAATCCCGAGGGCACTTTTTGAAAATTTATTTTTTAAAAACATGTAATTAAGTTCCAGTCAAATAGAAGTTTAATATACCTAAAGTGTTTCCAAGAGAATAGAGAAGTATAAACTCCTTTAATACATTTTTACAAAAAACACGGCTTAAAAAAAAAAGAAGATGCTGGAGTAGATGATTCCTTTAACCCCACACAGCTGATACACTCTGACACCAGATTTTTATCAGCAAGTTGTCACTTTGTGTGCCCTCCATCTCCACAGTTCCAGGCACCACAATTCTTCCCTCTTCTCTGGGACAGACTATGTACCGTGATAACAAACTCAGAATCCCTCCTTCCCTCACCCACGCTATTTTTCCATCCACAACTGGAACAGCTTTAGTGCACAGAAGGAGGGATCAGGAACCTTCAGGCCTGCAGGCAGTGCACACCAACAGGGCAGATGCCCCTCAGGAGGTCACAGCCAACTCCAGCACAGTCCTGTACACTCATCTCTCAGTGCCTGGGGAGCATCTTCCAGTTTCATTGCACCTGAAAGCAACCCAGTTCCTGCACTCCAAGGCAGGGCTGCAGTGTGTGAACTGAAGTGCCCAGGGGATCCCCTTCAACTGCACATTTCTAACCTGAACTCTCCTGTAGCTGCTCCAATCAAACTAAATCGCTTATAAAGACAGATCAAACTTGCTTGTTTTCTAAAGTACATACTGGTGAATGTGAGCAATATCAAAACTGCATTTTAACACTATATGTAAGTGCCAGTTGTTGTTACAGACAATCAGCTACACAGGAAAAGGTTTCATCTTGTATAGAAAAAAACTATTTCTCCAGGAGACCTTAAAAGAAACCCCACACACCTTAAGAAACAAGCTGAGTCAAACCATACCATGTGGTTCACTGTCCTTTCAAGAGGACTTCAACATCAAACAAGATATAGAAATGCTTTTCCTTCAAGTAAGAACAACTCAAATTAATCTTTAAGTACAGTACCCATGCAAAACACTAGCACAGAGGATCTTAAGCTCCAGTTACAAAATGAGTACTGGAGCCCTCTGTTAAGAGAAGTAGTACTTTCTCCTGTAGGAATGTCAAATGCAGATGCTGTATGAACAATTCAAAGCTGGAAACTGTGCTTGGAACCAAGTGATGATAATCAATGCCAAGCAAAAAGAAAAAAGCCTACATTATCTTTTTATTTATTACCGGTTGCTCCTGCTTTAATCCATCCCTGGATTTAGCTTTTTGGTCAACAGTATTTCATGTGTTTTGACAGCTACTCTCACTGCACTTTTTCCTGCACAACAATGAAAGGAAACACATGAAGAAAGGAAAGTATAAATACCAAAGAGATCACAGTATCACCCTGTTCCAAGAAGTATTCTTATTTAAATAAAAGACACTATTTATTTATTTATTTAAATAAAAGACTATAAATCCAGTTTAAAAAGCACCTATTTCTGAGAAACACTCAACAAGCCAGGATGTTTCAATTCAGAGCTGAACCAGACCAAGCTACATTTCACACAACAGCTTAATGGAGAGGGAACACAGAAATAATCATAGTTTGCAGCCCTAGCACAGTAAGCAAAACAAGAGGCTCCGTGGTCCTGCTCAGCAGCATAGCACTCATTGCAGAAATACCATTATAGGTGCATCTTCTCCAAACACTGTCGACAGGGTGACTGCTGAAATGGGGAGGTTTCAACCAAAAATTTCCATCTACTCACAGTGCCTTCCAGACTGTCCAACATGCATTCAATGCCAGTCAGCCCCGGCTCTGTCCTTCTCCTGGTCCCTTCCTACAGCCAGCAGGGCTGGAAAAGTCGCAAGGAATAAAGGCAACAGCTGAGAGGTTACAGTGTGTGTGCTACCAGCACAAGGGATGCTTCATGGCCCATTTTTGGGAATCAGGTGGAAGAGCATTACTGATGCCACTCTACCTTTACAGCCCAGAGCTGAAACAACACAATTAGGATTCATGTTCATTTTGAAAACTGTCACATTCCGCCCTCTTCCTTCCAAAAGCCCACCACAGAACTAGTGCACCACACCAAAGCTTACTCAAGAAGTTAAATTTAGGAGGGGTAATCTAATCAATAGATGTCCTCAATTCATGTCTGAAATGCTGTCCAACACACCACTGAGGGAAAAAAAAAAAGGCTTTAGATCACGACTAAATTCATAGGGATCACAAACTGAGAAACCTCAACTAGCCAGCCTAACAAATAATGTCAACTTTACTTTCATTCTGATACAGGAAAAAATACATTGGTGGCATTAGGAGCATTATAATGGTCAGATTTTTATCTTAGAGGATGGCAAGGATGGGTTTTTTTAATGCTAGAGTCACCTGGCTCAAAAATAACTACCTGAGCTTCTGCTCTTTGCATCAGAGGAGGCTCCCCCAAGCCAGGCCTGGTTGGCCCAAGCCTGCAGCCCGAGCTCCAGGGCACATGGATCCCAGTCCATCCCACGGGTCCCACCGCGTTCCAGCCCGGGAGCACCATCAGGAGGCCTGGCAGCAGCTAAAGGCACCGAGTGTTCTGCCTCAACAGATGCACATTCTCCCACAAAGCAGAGTTTAACTTTTTTTTTCTCAATCAGAACTCACTGGCTGTGCTGCTAACACGCTATGAAGACCAGTGCTAATGCATTATTCTCACTTAGAAGCAGAGCATGGCAACATCAGCTTAACCACACTGTAGATCTTTGTTTTCTGTCCAATTAATTGTTCAACAACATCCATCTTATCAAGATTTTTACATTTTTTAAATAGTATTTTACACATCTAAGATTTTTAAAGCATCTCTGAAAACACAGCCTAATCAACAATCACCTTCATCTTTAAAAAGCAAAATTAAGGAGTTCTGAACTGTTGATTTTGTAGCCTACAATACCATTTAATAAATCTAGAGCTGCTTATCCTGAAATTTGCGTGGAAACACAAGGAAAGAATCATAATAACTGGGTACACTGTGAGATTGTGAGCTAGAAATTTATAGTAACAACAATAATAATCATAGGAGCAGCTATTTAAAAATAAAACAAGGCTCTTGTTTACTTGTTTGACAATAAGTAGTTCAAGTTTCACAGATCCTTGTCAATACCAGATCTTACATCAAGACAAATTTTGTCTTTCCAATACTTTGCAGAGTGAATACACACATCAGTACAAGCCTACGGGCAACCACAGATTCTGATCTGCACAATAACAGAGTATCATTACAAAAATGTACTTTTTTCTCTGCATCTTCCTAAACCTCAACCCTAGAACATGCTGCTCACAGCTGAAATTGATTGCTACATGGGTGTTTTCTAATTATTCTAAAATTGGCCAGAAAAATGCAAAGGAAAAAAATTCCTTTAAATTACTATCTGCTCCACTTTTGAGGGGGGCAAAAGCACAAAAGTTACATTATTAAGTGGTACACTGTGAGAATAAAGTTTAAAAAAGAAGAAAAAATTCCAAGACTCAACCTACAGGAGTTCATTACTTAAATAACAATCTCCATTTAAAATTCAGAACAGCAGCAACTGCCCTTTCCATTAATTTTTTTTTTTAGCCTTTGTTATTAAATAAAATCAAGGATACAGAGACAGTGAAGAAGAAAATCACTGAAGACTGGAGCCATCCAGAACCTTCTCACAGGGCCCTTGGAGTCTCACTGCTCCTCCTCCAAAATCCCTCATCTCCAGAACACGAGTCACACAGTACAGAACGTGCCTTTTCCCATTTGGTTCCAACAGCCTGAAGTACGAGAACACTGCAGGAGACAGTACTAAGTTTTGCCTTTTCTAGAGCACAATAAGCTCAGAACAGCACTCCTGCACCACTGCTGTAAGTCACAGCTCTTTCTGACAAGCTGTTTTGAAGAATATGGCAGGGTGAACAGCGTAGAAGTGTCTGCAACCTTAATTACTTTTTTCCACTGTTACAGTGTGAGACACTCAGCATATAACACTATAATAGTTCTCATGAAGCTTAAAAAGAATAAATGCCCATTCTGAAGATATCACAGAAGTACTTTGTGCATGTCAGGTTACAAGGCCTATGCCTTCTTCCATAAATACCAACAAAAATCAAAAAACCCCACCTGTGAAATTTGAGTAATAACTGCACCAAAGGGAAAGAGGCAGATTCTTAAGATTCCACATGGCAGGAACCACCAACTGCACAAAGCACCTTCCTCCTTACAGAACATCTCACTACAAAAATACAACTAGAGAGATCCAACTCAACTGTTTGATTCCACATTTTAAGCTGCTATTTTTAAAATAAAAGTGACCTTTGCACTGAGGATGAGTTAAGCCTCTTAATGCAAACATATCTACTTTTGTCTAGTTTATCCTGTAGTCTTAAGGGCTTACATCTTTGAATGTGTCCAAGCCCAAATAAAGAACCAAATAAAAAGTTGAAAATATACATTGCTATAGTGGCAATGAACAACAGATGCTGGTTTCCTTCAAGGCCTCTGGCATCTCATCAGCTGTACAGAACAAAACAGCAACCCATTTCAGATGAAAAAGCAAGCTCTGAGTTGGCAGATTCCTGTAGAAACAGGACCAGTTAAAATAGTTTCATTAAGATTTAACCTTGCAACATGGACTCTCCTTTCAATGAAGACAGGCAGCAGGTGAAAGCACAAGTTCAAGTACTTAGCTAACTTCAAACTTATAATGATAAAAATGACAGCTAAGCAGAGTTCAGTCCATCCTATCTATGAAGTAGTTGTTAATTTCTGAAATGTCCTTCCATTTAAATCAATTCCTTTCAAAAACTTAATCACCACCTTCAAGTTCTTGCATGAACTCCATTTTTTACAAGAGACATCAATTTCTGAACGCACAAAACTGTTTCTTTTAGAAGAATGAGTCACTCTGAGTATTATTGCTTTGTTTTTTTAAAAGCAAAAGGTACATTACTATGCACGAAATTCCTCAGTATAATGCTCTGTCCTGTCACACCAGTTCCTGCAAAAGGCTGCTCACTACAACTCACAAGCAGGACAAGAAGAAGTAAGAGTGGCATGCTTATGTGTGTTTAAAAGCAATTTAATATGCTTTACACTACCCAATGTGTTCTCAAGAAAGGGAATATGCTTTTTAAAGGATACACTCTATTGGAACCAATTAAGTATCTTTATAAGCTAAAAGGAGATACACTGCTTGCTGAAGGGATGCCAGCTGAGAATTCTTAAGATTTTAGTAAAACACATTTTTAGATGCTTTTAGATTCTGAGAGACATGCATTGAAGTTTTGTTTGGCTTTTTTGCAGAGAGCACACATCCTTCAGTCAAAGACTAAAGTGATAAAGCAGTTAAATTAAAAGGAACATGTAAAAATTGCTGTGTGGTTATTCTCAAATAGTATTAAGTGGATTTTGTTTTGTCTTCAAAAAGAACTAGACAACTAGGATTTGCATGAGTGCTCCTTAAACAACTGACTTCTGTTTCTTTTCTTAAATTCACTGTGTTTAGCAGAGGAAGAGCAATTGTTGGCTTTAATCTACCAGTCATTTCTGCTTAAAGACAGCCTTCAGAAAATACACAAATTCCATGACAAAACCCTAACCAAGCACTGTGGAATACTGCAGTTGAGGTGTGCACAGACTGCACAGGCAATGGAAGATGCTGGTGCTCAGAAATAAAAATACTGCTGACCTAATATGTGTTTGGTGGTAAAATAGGAATGGTTTTCTCTGCTAAATAAACACAGAATATAGTCTCCTGAATTAGTTATCAAGAACAGACGCTGTCTATGCTGCCTCAGTACTATATTCTGCACTTCTTGACCTCCTTCCAATGCCTGGCTAGTAGATTCACTAAGTTTGTACATTATTTACAGCATATCTGGAGAGAAAGATAGGCCTCTCCCACTGACCTCAGCTTTCTTTCCCCTTTGCATCCCTCTGATACCAGCTTCTATCCTGCCCCTGCAGCTGCTATCTGCCTTGCACCAACAATTTTGCCTTCAGAACTTGCTACCAGCTTGTAAAGCTCCAACAGTATTTCCAGCTGCTCACATCACCAAGCAGGTCAGACCACCAAGACTTGAGTTTGCCAGAAGTCAGAACTTTCACATATTAAAATGATGTTTTCAGTGTCTCGAGGTTCTTGTAAAAGCTTAAGCAACTTAAGCTTATTCTGTGGATTTGTTATGGTCTAGTTTACTTAGTATTCCTCTGCTCTTCTTCCCTCACAAAAATTAAAAAACATACGAATGCATTTCCTACCACATCGGGCAGCATTCCTGCAGATCTGTGCCTCAAACCCAACAGGTTTCACACTTGGGTTTCTCTCTCTCCTTGCAGCTCAGGGTCAGGAGCTCTGATCTAATTTCTTCCAGAAACAGGCAAACAGATCTCCCATCTCTCTTCTGCAGCACAGCCTATCCATTTGCCACTGGCCTCTGCAGAGTCAGTGGTAATGGGCTCTGTTCCACACCAACAGAATGCCAAAGCAAAATTAAAAAATGCTGGTAAAAGCCTCTGTGCCACTGAAATAACAGACAGCAAAAGTCACTCTCCTCGAGTGTGACCTTATGAACTCCCAGTTTTGAAGCACTATTTTAATAACATACATGAACAGGTTATTTACATACAGTAAGTACTCTTTGACAGATTGTTAAAAAAGCCTTCTACGAATTCCCATTCCAGCCTCTGAAGATACCCCAATCCAACACCAGAATTTCAGGGAAAAAGAAGAGGTTGCTCAGAGTCCATCACCAAGAGCTGCTTCCACAAGGGAGCTCTTTAGCACTGAAACATATGTTCAGGCTAGCGGGGAACAGCAGCGGAACTGGAAGGCATCCTATCCATCAGTCCCAGTTTGCACATCTCAGTGCAGTGTTTCTCACACGCTGTATAAAGCAATTTGAGCTACTTTTTAGACAGCTATGTACATATTTCTCCACTCAAATTCAGGGAACCTATTTTTGTAGTGCAGTCATAGCTGGCTCTTGAATTCAACATAACACGTAGCAGAAGGAGGAAAATACGTATTTCAGAACATAAGTTCTCTAAGTCCTCTGATTTGTGACCAGATCATTTATGAAGGTCATACTACAGTCTCAAAGAACATAAAACAAAAGCCATATTTCTGTGACCTGATCATGAATAATATTTCCTCAAGCCCTGAGGAAAGACCGTATCACCGCCAGCAGCCAGATATCAGTCACAAGGGAACAGGGTAGTCCAGTTAATCAATAACTTCACATAAGGCCACCATTGTGTTTTTGGTCTGGGCCTGAACTAGCCATTTGCAGCCCAAACCCACAAGCAAACCACAAACTGCAGGATGTGAGGTTTCACAAAAATTTAGAATGGAAAAAAATAAATCAAGAGCTAAAACCTTGCTTTTCTTTTCAAAAACTCTTTTTAGGCTGAGATTTTGGCATGAGCTCCGTTTTCAGAGAAATTTAGGTACATCTTACTGAAACCTCATCACTAGAAAACAGGAAAAGCTTGGGGGGAAAGGGTAGGTGAGAACACTCTTCCCTTCTCCCTATACTTTTACTCTGGCACCATTACTTCAGGAAAAAAAATAAAATCACTTAAGATTCTCTCCATTTATACCATGGCATATGCTTAGGTGTCTCAGAGAAGCATGTATATTTGACAGAGGGGAAAAAAACACAGCTGAGGATGACGAAATTTATGTGACTTCAGAAAAAGTAACTGGGCAAATACCTGGAAAAAGCCAGATAAGACCTTTACAGCCATACCAATGCACACCATGGGTCTCTGAACCACAGATGGTGGGAGCCTGGGAAGGACTCTGCAGAGCTGTCAGTAACATGTCTGGCCTGTTCTCACCCTCCTCCCCAGGCATTCCAGATCAGCCACATTGTGCAGGAAGGGATGAGAAGGGTGGGGCTGGCACACAAGGCTTGGAGGTACTGCAACACCAGGTCACACCACGGTTGGGATGGAGCAAGCTCTGAGTTCCAGCAATCCATGAATATATTAATCCACTATTTAAGTCTTAGGACACATCAGGTACTATATTCCTTGAATCAGATAATGCACTTCTCTTATCCCAGAGGCCAAGAACATCAAATACCCTGCCAGCAAAGGCTGTTCTTGAACCCATTTTTCTTGCCCAATTGGATACACATGGGAGAGTAAACTCCTTCACTACCTAAATTTAAGCACTGGTGTTTCAATAGTAATAGACACCTGTTACAAAGGTCCTTTACCATAGATATCATTAGGTTCCCAATGGTGCCAAAAACCCAAAATCAGATACCCAAATACCAGAATGGACTGGCTCACTGCCATGCTGCTAACATGCCAACAACCTGACAAGACTCACTTGACAGTATCCTATTACAATTTGAATCTAAAAAACACACTAAAATCATTAGGCTAAACATTCTTACTTCCTGAAATAACATACAATTTTTCCCTTCTGGTCCATAAAAATTACAGTTTGACCCAACACTCAATGGAACTTACAGGTATTTTTCCACTGACCTATACAGGATCGCATTGCTTGACAATTACAAGGTTAGTACATTTCATAACATGCTTTTAAAATATTAAATATTTGTCCCTTACTGTAGAGTATTTTAGAATCAAAGTAAGAGTTGTAAATGGCTGCACCATAATTGCTGTCACAAATCACCATCTTATACATTATGTAACAAACAGAAGCAAAACAGCTGACGAGATTCCAAAGGCATCTGCTGTCAGAGTGGACTAAGATTCCTGCCATCCCCATCTCCCTGTCCCCACCTTCCCAGGACAGCACCCTGCCTCCTCTTCAGACATATGCCACCATAGTTCTTTGCAGAGCCACACTGCAAACTTGGGAGACTAAAAATAATCCCATTTTTAAAAACTGGCACAAACATAGAGCTATGAGCAGTCAATTAAACAGGAGCAACAGGTCTTGGAAATTATTTCAAATCCTTTGTACTAAAGACAGTTCCAAGAACATCATCTTACTTCCAGAGATTTTATCAAATAATTCGTGCAATAGCACAATCCTTCCACTTAGCACAATACCATCATATGCATGACATTTCCTTGAGATATACTTGTCCATCAAAAGTGAACCAGTGCTGTCGGTTTAAAATACTTTAAGGCTGCAGGTAAACAAATTGTGAAACAAACCAACCCAAGGAGCTCATCTCAGCCACCCCTGCTCCAAGCTGAAGTTCTCATAATACCTCTGCCTCCCAGGTGGTCTCAACTCCACCTCCGGATTATTTCCTTCAATTGCTCCACTAGTAAACTATCTGTGAGACTATATAATTTAATTAGTGTAATCATAAAGAAAACAAGAGGATAAAGCAGCCACTAACCAAAACCAGCCGCTGCTGTGCATACTTGGAAAACAAACTCGTAAAACACATTCACTTGCCAAGTTTGTTTTCACCTTCTCTAAATCAAGGGAGATAAAGTACCTAACTGCAGCAGCATGAGCAAAGAAACTTAATTTTATGTCTTTTACAAGCATGTTTTGTAAGACATACAGAATTTGGCCCAGACTAGGAAGTTTTCCTGGCATAACTATGGTTTTTAGAAAACACAACAGAGGGACTATCATAAATACCAGCACAGGTCTTGAGAACACGTCTTCAAAGAGGGAAAGAGCCATGTTGCTGCTGTGTGGCTTTCTCTGCTTGAGGAACAGACACAGTGACAGCCCAACAACACTCATTTATGCCATGAAGTCTTCATGCAGTACTTGAACTGGAGTTGTGATCGTAATTACTATAATGAGATATTTATTGGATCTGCAGTCTGTTCCTACAAAAGCTACTGATTTTTGAAAAAATATTTTAGAATTATTTCAGGTGTAATTCAAAAACCAGCTAAAGGCAGAAAAACAAATTTCTAAGAAGTGACATTAGCAAGTTACAAGAACCACAATACCTTTTTTCCCTTGGCTATTTACTGTATCTCAAACATGACTGAATGCTACGATGGGTATCACACAGTCCCATTTATTTCAATTACTATTTACTTAAATCGGGAACACAGTCAGATGCTCATTAGCACATTAGAATGTACACAGATGCTCATTAAACACAAGGATTTTCTTCAGCAAATCTGAGTATAGATGTGGTAATAACCTGTAGCATTACCACACAGATCTCCAGCAGAAAAGTCATCTTCTTTTATTAAATCACCAGTATGTTTGCTATCACTGTAGGGAGAAGGTTCATTCATCAAACCTAAAATATACTTGTAAAATACTTGACACAAAACTAGGAGACAAAAAAATCCAAACTCAAGAAATCTAGAGTTAACACTAGCATAGCAAAGATTTGGGGTTTGAATCCAGCCACAAACATGGATGGGGAGAAGGGTGTGTGGATTATGTCTAAAAAACACCTCTTCCAGGCAGACGGTTTTTGGACAGTAGGTTTCTGTAACTCAAGGATGGTTTCAACTCACAGAAATTACTTCCACACTTTCATCTGAGGAAACGAAAGGTGCAGTACCAAACAATAAATACTGACTCACTCTATCACTTCTGTCACTTCAGAGAGCTGTATAAATTTATTACTCATGAAAGGATGCAAAATTCATAGCTCATGATAATTACATTTCCTCATTATCAAAGATATGAATAAGACAGCATCACTGAGCACTTATTTTTACAACTTCTCAAGCAGTTCTAGCTGGGGGATCTAGAGAGTGTCTTCTTTTCTTCCCTGGGATGACTAGCAGTGTATTTTTACATGAACCTCCTTGGCCTTCACAGAATGGCTCTACTGGTCAACAGTTAGGATAACTACTGTATTAGTCAGGGCAAACACAGTCCTAATCCAGGACTATTCAGGAGGATTCTAAAACTCCCACAGCAATGCTTTCTGTGACATGCTTTATCTAGATATTTTAAGTAAGACATTTCTATCAGCAAGTTGCAGCCTACAGTGTAAGGCCCATAGTGCGATTTTTTTTTCCACTCTTGCCACCACCTCGTGGTACAGCCGACACGAGGAACTGCATGGCACTACCTGCCTCAACCTGGAGGAAGGAGAAAACAGGGATGAGAGGAGCTTGGTCTCAAGAAAGCTCAGAGGGACCTCATCGCTCTCTACAACTACCCGAGAAGAGTTTGTAGTGAGGTGGGTTCTACTATGCCTGCAGCGAGAGGATTAGCCAAAATGACCTCAAACCGAGGCAGGGGAGATTCAGATTAGATACTAGAAAAAACAATTTTGTCACTGTTCGGGCAGTCAGGCATTGTAATAGGCTGCCCAGGGAGGTGGTGGAGTCACCATCCCTGGAGGTGTTTAAGAGGCGTCTGGGTCTGGCGCTGGGTGATGTGGTTTGGTGGGTTGGGGGTTACAGTGGCAGGGCCGGGCTGACGGTTGGACTGGATGGTCCTAAGGTCTCTTCCAACCTTGACGATTTTGTCTCCACGTCCAGCTCACCACAGCCCTGCACGGAGTGGAGATTACGAGCACCTTACACAGTGCCGGTGCGGGTCACCGTGCTCAGCAGGAGGAATGGAGGGGACACGGGACCCCAGCACCGTGGCTTCTTCTTGCCTCGCAGAGGCGGAAAACAGGCGTGGGCGCTCCGTCCCACTGCCCGGCGGGGACCCGCAGCCGTGAGGGGGCCGCTGCCCCAGCGCTGCCCTTCGGGATCGGGCAGTACCCACCGCACCCACCGCCCCCGCCCGGGGGGGTGTCGGGCCGAGCGGGCCGGATCCGGCGCGGCCCCGCCGGAGCCACCGCCCCGCGGGGGGCGGAGCGCGGCCGCCCCTCGCTGCGCCGGGGCGGTGAATCACGGCCCGCCGTCTCCTCCCCCCCCCTCCTCCATCTCAGCAGCGCCCTCAGCCTCTCTCCTCCATACAAAAGCAAAATGTCCGCCATCTTCACAGGCTGCTGCTGCCGCCGCCGGGCCGGACGGGGCCGCGCCGCGCCAAGGGCGGCCCCCGCGGCGGGACCGGGGCGGCCGGGGGGGTCATTACCTTGATGCAGTAGGGCGGGCTCGTCGAAGGTAACCAGCATGTAACCTGTCGCCGCGGCTGGCCGGGTCGCGGGCCCGCAGCTGCGGAGAGAGCGGAGAGAAGCGGCCGTGAGCGCGGCGAAGGTGCGGGGAATGGAGGGGGAACGAGCGGGGCGGCGGCTCCCCCCGGGGCGGCGCCGCACACTCACCTTCATGAAGATCTCCACGGCGCCCTTGGCGATGTCCAGGTAGCTGGTGCCCAGGTACGCCCGCTGGTTCATGGAGGCGGACGTGTCTATGAGGAAGAGGAGGATCGGCATGGTCCAGGCAGAGCCCCGGCCGGCGGGCTCCCTGCGGAGGAGGCGCGGGCGCTCGCCCGCCGCTCGCTCGGCTCTGGCGGCGCTGCCCGAAGCTCGCCCGGACTCAACTTCTCTTCCCTGAGCCTCCACCAGCACCATGTGACCAGCGCGCACGCCATTGGCTTGGCAATTATACCGTATTTGCATATTCATGGCGGCGCTCGCGCTCGCGCGAGGGACGGGAGGGGAGGGGGAGCGAGGGCGCGCGCGCGCGCGCCGCAGCCTGTCACACACGCGCACACACCGCCCCTCTGCGGGGTCCCCCGCCCCGCGCCACAGGGGCCGCGCGGCCCCTCACGGGCGGGCCCCACGCGCCCCGTTACCCCGCCGGTAACCGCGGCGGGGTCACTTCCCACCGCCGTCTGCACCGCCCGCGCAGCTCTCGGGGCTGGGGGAGCCCCGCGGGACTGAGGGGAGCAGACGGGAGACGCGCGCTGGCCCCCGGGGAGCCGAGCGAAGCAGCTCAGCTGCGCGCCCGGTGACATAATCGCCTCCCCCGTTCCTGGTCCACACAGGTTTCACTTAAAGCACTAAATCCTCAGCCCTCCACGTGCGGTGCTTTCGTAGTCAGGTAACTGCTGTCTCTTGTCACAGCTCGGAACTGGCTGTCACACAGAGGCAGGGCACCTCAGTGTACCGGGATCGAGACAGGATGGCAACAAATTAATTGTGGCAAAACTGAGGATGCATAAACCCTGCGTTATTTCCAAACACTCGGGTGAAAAATAAGTCTGTCTGAAATAAGGGATGACAGAATCAGATTGGAAAAGACCTCTGAGATTGTCAAATCCAACCTGTGACCCAGCACCACCATGTGAACTAGATCATGGCATCCAGCACCATGTCCAGTCTTTCCTTAAGCACCTCCAGGGACGGTGTCTCCACCACTTCCCTGGGCAGCCCATCCCAATGTCAAATCATCCCTTCTGTGAAGAAATTCTAATGTACAACCTAAACCTCCTCTGGCACAGGTTAAGACTATGTCCCCTTATCCTATCACTGGTTACTTGGGAGAAAAGCCTGACTCCCACCTGGCTACAACCCCCTGTCAGGGAGTTGTAGGGAGGGATAAAGTCCCCCCTGAGCCTCCTCCTCAAGGTCTCCTGCTCTGAGGAAGCAAATGGCAGCCCCAGCCCTCGAGCGGGTGGCACTGGATGGCCCCGACAGCACCAGCAATGGTAACTGGATAAGGGGAAGGAAACTCAGGAAATATTTAGCACTATGTCTGCTCGTGAGTGCTTGTTTGCTTCCAGGAGTGAATCCAAAACACACAAAAGCAGCACTGTCAACATGAATCTTACTTTAAAATAATAAAGAAACTGATAATACCTTCCGACCTAGCTTTTTCCGGGTATTTTTTTGCCGTTCATTTGAGCAGTGGGCAGGGCCAGTTTCGGTTCTCACTCTGGTTTGTGAAGCCCTGGACAGTACTGTTGTTTCACAACACCACAGGTGAATTCTAACATCCCCATTACAAAGCATTACGAAATATGAATGTTTGTAAACATACCATTATGCATCTTGATCAAAATAATCAGAGATCTAAACTCATTTAATTCATCCATTTTGTCACCAAAAAAAGCCCAACACCTGAATACAGGACAGTAAAGTCTCTATACTGGCTTTAGAAAGAAGTTTATCTTTTCAAAAACATTCTGCAAATATTTTTCATAAAAACATAATCATATTTAATTCAATTGAACCAAAAGTGGATAAAGTAGTAGCCGAAAAGCAGCTCATTTTGAAAATAAATCCTGCCAAACTTGGAGACTCCATTCCATTATCCAGCCCCTCTCCATAAGCTGCATATGTGCGAGTGCAGTGGTGATCAAGGTTTCTGAATTTTAACAATCATAGCAGAAATGCCAGGAGGGATAAACAGATAAATATTTTTAAGCAAGTGATTAGTGCACATGAATGGAGCCAGACTGAAACAAATGCGATTTGAATCTCTATAGATAAGATAAAAATGCAGATACTGTATTTTTGTACCGCTCCATGTTACTCTGGAAAGATAACTCCTGGATAGGAATGGATTTGCAAAGGCCTGAATGGAGACTGAACTATTGGTAGAAGATGCCAGCTACCACTGCCAGGTCCCGCACTGGGAACTCAGTGAGGCCACCTATGCATTGCTCTCACGTCAACCTGATGAGATCAGAGACTCCCTTCTGCCTCCAGCTGACCTCAGCCAATTCCAGCTGGCAACCCAGAGGCCCCGTGTCCTGCAGCCTCCTCGAGTCAGGCTGTAGGAAATGCTAAACTATTACAAGTTCTTACCATCACCATTTTCTTTTTTTTTTTTCATTCCAGACTGCCAGATATCTAAAAGCCACTTCTTTCCCATCCAAACACAGTATTTAAAGGTCAAGATGAAACTCTTGTTTCCTGTTTCAGAAGTTGACCTTTCCAAGGGCAGCAGCAGGCAAGGTTCACATACTGTTCCTCTTTCTCTGTTGAGGATTTTGGCTTTTGGATCCTGCTCCTGCTGGACACCACAAGAGCTGAAATCTAGCAATCTTCTGGGCACAATGCAAGACATATATTTAGTTCAATGAGACACTTTTTGTTCCTGAAAATAACAGATACCATGGTTGCTAACGTGCATGAATGCAGTTAGAGTGGCTCTTTATTGCTTCTTCATAGAGTTTGTGTTTGCAGTGCTGACTACCTGGCAGATGTGGTGGCAGGCATTTGTCACCTCTATAAAGTTTAAACTTTTCTTGGGTTTTAATTGCAATTACACTCATCTACATTTCTTCAACTGCAATAGTTACAGAAATTGTCTCTATGGGGAAATTAATCCCAACAGCTACAGCAGATTAAGCTCTCCTATAATTAAATATTTTGAAATAGTTGCTATGTGGATATTCTATCCCACAGTAAAAAGGAACATAATTCTGGGGTAATAATTCCAGTCAATTTTTGGCTGGATCCGTGGTATTTTTCCCTGTTGTGCTGATAAAATATTATTTTTCTGTTCCTTGTCATAACACAGTTATAACATCTAAACTGTTGCCTCTAACAGGATTTTAGCTCTAACAGCCTTCATTTCTTAACACTTTTATATTGCTTCATTTGTTCCTTTTTCTCACCTAGCTGCTTTCTGCCCTGAACAAGCAATACACCTGTGAGACAGTGGCCATGCTGCTTTAGGCACTGAAGATGCTCAGCTTTGGCACTGATCAGCCACCTGAATTTGGGGCACACTTGATATGTTAGTCAGAAATTATCTACTTAAAATCTGGATCAACAGCTAAACCCTTCAAACCTCCCTCAGCTGCTGTGGCTCCCTATCTTGGTCGTGTAATACAGCTGCCCTGATGACTTACCTGCTTAAGTTAAAAGGCTCCAAGGCAGAGCAGAAATGATCACTGCTAAATCGCTACAAAAATATGGATTAATCCATGCTGTGAGCTGGGGAGGTATGATCCCTGTAACAAAAAAAAGGGGCTGCTGCCAAAGCTAAGGGACTCGTTTGGCACTACACAAGGTGCAGTTTTCAGTGCCACAGTGGGAATTCAGAAGGCTTTAGTTCTTAGCCAGCCACAGATCTGTGCTGTCCCTTTCAGAAAAGTGAAATTCCCAGTTTACTTAAAGAATTTGTGTGCAGCTGGACTCTATATGAAAGGTAAGAAATTGTACTAAATAACAACTCCTTCACAGTTATATTCAAGATGGCAGAAGCTGAGCAAATTCAAGTCCTTTGATATGGTGTGCTGTGTCAGAGTTAAATATTCTCAGCCATCAGCAGTTAGCTGCTCTTAAGCCAGACACTAGAAAAGGCCAGGCTGCTTCTGCCAGTGTGTCACACAGCCCCTTCTGGAAAAACAAAACAGAAAAAAACCCCAACCCAACAAACAAACAAAACCCCCAAGCCAGTATTTTCCAGGATATTGCTCAGCAGCACCTTCTTTTTTTTTCCCCCTCTTTTATGACAACATTATAAACTTCCACAAAATTATGACTCACCCTTGAAGATTTCTGCCCCTTTCACTCACTCCATCTCCTTTCTGAAACTACTCCGCTCAAGAGATTGGGAACCTGATCCAAAACCTGCCTCTCCACTGCCTTTCAGGAGTCTGAGTTTGCTGTTTGAAGGACAGTAATGGAAGCTGAGGAGCAAACCCTGCATTACTGTGGGCCATCAGACTTTAAGTCTCCTGTGGAGATTTGCACCTGAATTTCTTTGCATAGGCTTCAGCAAATTCAGGAATACCATTTTCAGCTAAAGTATAAGGAACAGACTACAGATACATCCCCTGACTGCAGCAGGTTTTCTGCTGATTTATTGACTGTGCATAAATACTACACTATAACTGTCATATTTAACCACAAAGAGAGAAAGCTGTATGCTCAGGAAAATAATCCGAGGCAACTCTGAGGTTTCTCATCTGTCTTCCATGCACTTCAGAAAAAGCAGCCACTTAGCAAAGGGGCATAGTCCAGCCATCCTGGTTTCCCCCCTCTGCCCCAGATGTGTGTTAACCCCTTGCTGTGCACAGTTCAGAGCACCTTTCCTCTTCCTGCAAGGTTTTTATGCAATCCCAGCTAACACTGCCCACGGTCCAAAGGTGAAAGCCAGATCACCGCAGCCTACGTAACAGCAGGCACATTTTCATTTCCATTTTGCTTTAAAGATCTATGAGAATGGGTTGAGGAAGTGATTGGTTGCCTAAGATGGGGGACTGTTTTGCAATAATAGTAGATAAGCAAAATTCTGACAAAACATCTCTGAGGAGACATAAAGTGATTCCACGAAGCAGCACTTTGAACAGCAAAGCAAGCTGGAACAGATTTCCAGACAGGCAAGGCTTTCCATATGAGAATAGGTTTCAAAGTCCAAGAGTCTCTCCAGAGAAGAAACAACATTCGGAATAAAACTTTGAAAAACATTCTGGCTACTGAAAAAGAAACTGAAACCGTCTTGGTAAATTTAGCAGACTGAAGAATTGAGTTACTCTAAACCTGAATACAAGAAAAAGAAATTAAAACTGTACACATACCTATGCAGGGAGATACAGAACTGAAAATGTGTGCTTCAGATAAGTGCATCTTTGTGATGAAACAGCAAATAATATCAGATTAATGGGGTGGGTGCCCCAGCCCCAAGCCCCCGGATGCCCTTCCAAGTTCTTCCCACATAAAGATTTCTCATCTGTCTTCATAAATGCTGGGAGACAGCAGAGCTTGTTCTGGGGGGTAAGAGAAAGGAAAGGGAGAGGGATTTGTGGCCGAGAGAGGAGCCTTACAGCAGTCAGTCACAGCCACTGGAAGCAGGGGCTCTCAGGCCAGGGATGCTCTGACCTGAAGGTGCATTTGAATTGACAGCCAGCCAAGAACTGCGTGAAATTCCCAGTTACTTCCTTTTACTGGTCTTATGCTAAGTGTTGCTAAGCTGTACCTGGGAATCAGGCCAAATCAGCTTGGGATCTTTGGATGAAAAGCATTAAAAAAAAAAAAAATCCAGAGTATTACCCACGTGGAAAGCAACAATATGAATTAAATGGATGCGCAAAGTAGCAGGATTCGGATTTTATTATATTCCACAAGGCAAAATATAAAGACAGACTAAAAATTACCACTTTGGAGGAAAACTACATCCTTCTGCCTGGGTTTCTGTGAGGAAGAGTCATAAAAGCAGTGTATCGTTACCAGAACTGAAACCCGAGAATACACATTTTTAAATAGACTGGAGCCAACGGGGACTGGTTAGGAGAGTCATTTTCCTGGGCTAGGCTACACAGATTTGTGCCACCGAGTGAGAAGTTCACACTGCTTCATCTATTCCCTATCAACACTTATTTTATGACAAAGAATACTCATGTGGGCTGGGGACCTGCTCTGAACTGTCAGGATTCATCATAAAGCGAAAGCCACATTTGGCTGTTTCATTTCTGGACACTGTTATGATTTTTTACTATATATGTGGCCTGCCTGCAACAGAAATTCTCCCTTACAGAGTTCAAAGTATCTCCCACAGAGAAGGTTTATCTAACCTGACTGTGCACTCCACATCCTGCTTGTGCCTGATCCAAAGCGGACCGGGCCCTGCTGGAATCCTGAGGGAGCCTCAGCCCTCCAATTTCAGCTCTGCAGGTCACCTCTCACCTCTCAGCATCATTTCACTGCACTGGGAACACCCACTGGCATAGCACCTTGTGTGTCCCACAAGAAAAAAATTAGAGACAGTCTCCTAAATATTGAGGGACAACACTCCATGGGATGTTAACTCTGTGCTGAGGGCACCTAAAATAACTTACTGGTCCCAAACCAGAAATGTGATGTATTATTTAAGGATGAATATTAACATTTCCAACATGTCCTTAACAGATCATCATCATCTTATTGAAACTGAACACTTCCGTGGCATGAGTATATTTATCATTATTCAGTTCCCAAAAGCAACCCTTAGCTACCACAGAAAACTCTATGCAATAAAAGCATTATATTTTGCCATAAACAGTTTTCACAAAATATTTTTTTTCCTCCCAAAGGAATCCCATATTTAATCCTAAAGACTATTTGTCATCAAAGACTGTCAAAAGAACAGACAGAATTATTCACTTGGAACACTAGCTTTGGTGCCATGTGAGCACTTGCTGGCTCTGTTATAAACCTTCACCAGCATCTTCCTGGCCTTCCTACCTTGGTTTCACCAGCTGCACAAGTGCTTATTTTGTTGCTTTCACTATTTTTTCAAAACCATTTAAAACTGTGCCAAGCCCTCTCTGCAGAGATGAGAGGAATCAGTCCTGCCCTGCAGTTCTCACAAGCTAATTTCAGCCATGATCTAATGAGTGGGTGGTAACAAGACAGAAAGGCAGGACAGGAGGAAAAGGCCCAAGCAGCAGTGGTGAGGTTGGTAGGAAACTCAGCAAAAAGCAAGTGCATATGAGAATAAAACAAAGATCTTCTTATTCTTTAATATTTATATTTTTTTTAGATAAATAATGAGGAAGAGGAAGTGAAAACTCATCTCCTGAGGTGTCTGGGAGATGTTCGGAAGAAACAAGTTTCCAGGAGGACCTTAGGCAGGGACACAACCCCATCTTGTAAGAGCAGCTCTCTGTGTGGTGGCATGGAAAGAAGAGATGGCAGGAGCAGACAGCACAGTGCTGCAGCATTGCCAGCAGCACAGAGCAGATGGGAAATCCAAAGAACTGAGACACAACAGCAAGCAAGAAATAGGTGAGCAGAGCCTTGAAGAGTCAGCTCGAATGCGACGAGGTAGGACAAAAAGGTACAGGGTGGAAGAGCTGTGTGACTTTGCCAGACAAAGGGCAGAAAGATGTTCCCTGCAGATGCTTGTGCCTGGATCTGAAGACATTTGCATTTGCCTCTCTCACATGGGGTACTTATGCCAGATAGGAACATATAAATATAAAATTAAAATGTGCTCTCTCTTCTACGCCTCTGTCTCTTAAGATTTAGGCACAATAGAAGGTTTTGTGCTTATTCTGAACTAAGTAGAATAAAAGAACCCTGCTCTCTGTGTTCCTGTTAATGCTGCAGACCTTGCTCAGTACAGACTGAATTACTGAACTTCCTGATCTCTCAGGTCCCAGTTTTGTCACTTCCTTACACTGACTCAATTTTTGTGTATTAAATTTGAAGGTTTGTTGGCAGCAGAGAAGAACTTCAAACGCAGATGCTTCTTCTGTTTACTTGCTGCATGCTCTTACCTAGTTTTGGGTACAAACACAACCTCAGACCAGAGGGGGTTACAGGAACAAAGTTTCCTCTTCTCTTCAGAAGCTTTTGGCAATTTCCAAGAGCCAAAAGGTAATTATTTTGGCACAAAGAAGCACAAAAAAACTTTTAACTATGGCATTCCTGTACAGAGTTTTCTTGACACTTTCGTCTGAGAGGAAAAAGAAGAGAGGAGTAATAAAAAGCCCACTTTTTTTTTTTTTTTGAGATACAGGACAGCAGTTTCACTACAAGAAGAACTTAAATAGACAAAGGCTCTTCAAGTTGGAAAAAAAAGGTGACTGCAGAGAGAAATCTTGGCAGTGTTTAAAATGTTGAAAGGAGAAGGTAAATGCAGAATAATTGTTCACTTTCACTTGCAGTACAAAAGCTGAGGGGGCATCCAACAAAGGCATTTAGCAGCAGGTTTAAAACAAACACACCCAAAAGGAAATACTCTTTCCTACCGTCCATAATTGCCTTGTGGCAGTCAGTGCCTCAGGAGGCTGTGGAGGCTGAAAATGGATTTTAAAAGGCATTAAAAAAATCCATGTGGGACAGTGTGATCAACAGCAAATAAACACTGTAGCTTTGGTGAAACTTTGGGGTTTTCAAACCCTTACTCAGCAGATCCCAAAGCTGGGAGGAGGCACCAATTCAAGATGATTCTGTACGTGGCCTTTTTCTCCCTCGCTAAGCATCTGCTGCTGGCTGTTCCTGGAAACAGTGTGGCAGTTCCTGTTCAGTGCTGAGCCATGAGCCGGAGTGTTGCACATCAGTAATGAGCAGCAAACGGTTCTCTGCATTCTCCTGCCCAGCTCTATCTTCCAGCAGACTTCCTGTGAGGGCAGGAGATGCTTCTGGCAGAGCTTTGCAATTCAACCCTCCCCCTCCTTTTCCCCAGAGCAACCACACTTATAATTGTGCAGAGAAAGAATATTGCATTAGCTAGTGAAGTGCAAATTTCAGGTTAAACCAAGGAAGATTTCAGTCCTATCTTTTGGGATTTAATTGTAGCTTTTATCTCATATTTAAAGGCTAGAAAATGCAGCTGCCTCCATTACTGGCCAAAAAGCTTGTCAGTCCCAAATAATTATTTGGTACTTTCTACAAAAAAAGAAAGGCAAGGCAACCAAACAACTGTTCTCCATAGCCAAGTAAAAGTAACAATTTACCTCAGACAGCAAGGAAAAACAAACAAAGAGAAAACCCAGAAACTCCACCCTGAAGTCACTCCATTTAATTTTTAAAAAATAGTAACTAAAATAAAAGATTTTATACACAACGTTCATATAAAGGACAAGAATTTCCAAATATGATTATGCCCACTCTTTTATTAAAAAAAAAACAAGGCTGTAATAATGCAAATTCTCTTCCAAACATTTTCAAACTTCAACTATTCCCTATTCAGCCAAACTCATTGTGTTTGCAAGGAAAATTCAACTGAACTGGGAGTTTGTGCTGTTTCCCATGTCACAACATGCTCATTCATCACCCCAACACTTCACCAGCCTTACACAACACACTTTCCACGGCACCACCAAGCCAGGGACAGGCAGCTTGTCTCTTACCCCCTCTTCTCCCCCATTCCATCTCCCCATGCAATCTCCCTTTTTATCCCAACACACACATCCAGCTCCCTTGTTTTATCATCCAGCAGAAACACAGAAAAGAAAGAGAGGAGAAAGCAGCAGAGAAGGGGGAAGAGAAAAGGACATGGTGGGTGATTGGTGCTGGGCACAACCTTACATATATACAAGAAATGAAACAGAATTAAAAATTCCAGAGGGAGGACCACAAAAGCCTAGTGACAGGCTAGCAAGTGAAAATGTGTGGTAAGGTACCGGTTACTCGAGGTTTCCACAGCCCTTGTATTCTCAGCTTTGGAGCACAATAAAACAAAAAATATGAGGCAAGTGGTACACTAACACTAAGGCAGGGGGGTCCTGAGTTGTTCAGCACCCCTACTAATGTGGGTCTCCTGGGGAGAGAGTCACTGAGACTGGACTGTGTCCTTCAAGGGTTTCTCAGTGTAATGCCTTGGAGTTTCCTACTAAGAGCTCACAGCCCCTTTGCCCTTCTCCAGTTGCTCAGGTCTTCTCAGCACTCACACATGTTAAGGAACACAGACAAGAGAGAAATTAAAATGCAGGAGAATGTATGTATAGAGGCAAAAAAAAGAAACAAACCTTTGAAACATTGTGAAAAAAAACAAGTGTAGATCAAAAGGAAAACAAGCACAGAGAGAAATGCAGTTCTACAAGGTTCCTCTTGTTCTCTAGGAAGATCCACCATGACAGAAAATGCATAACTTCATCCATTGAAACCATAAAATACTCTTTGATACACATAACAAGAGCTTAGCTGAATTGTGTCCCAGGCAAAGAGAGTCACCTGATAAAGCTAAAATGACCATAGAAATAGAAGTTAGCTTTGTTTTTTTATTTGGAAATTAGCACTGAAGAGAGTATTTAGCCATTAGACTACTTTAAAAAACAAAAACAAGCAAACAAACAAACAAAACCAAACAACAACCCAAACATGATAACAATGTATTACATCTCAGTGCATTGAGGCACACTTCAGAATGGTGGAAACAAAGGAAAAATTAGCCTCAGCTTTCCAAGGAGTATTTTAGTGAAACACAGACGTTTCAGTTAATGGGCTTTGACTGTGGGTATTTTAGCTCTAGGCAGTCTCGCCTGGTGCACTTTGAGCTTAATTCTCTGAGGTATCAATCACTTGAAACTCCAGATGAACTCAGGAATATCAGCAGCTGATGCCTAGTCAGAGTCAGGCCCAGCTGCCCCAAAATGGTCAATAAAAGAGGCATTAAAAATGTGAATCCACCAAGGTTTTGATAACTAGGAGTTCATCCGTAATAAGACTAAAAGGGCAACAGGACCCTAAAACCAACGATATAGCCTGCCATCACTGGCAGAGAAAAAACAGAAAATAGAAAGACTTTTGTCCTGATAGTGACATCCAAACATATTCTTTTCCAAATGCAGCACAAGCTGCAACATGCAGCACTTCTGCCTGAGGAGGGGCAGTCCCTGGACCTGAGGAACAGGACAGCACCTGTAGCCATGTGGGTTGCGATTCCTACAGGGAATGATGTGGGGGCCAGTGCATTCCTTGCTAATTAAATGCAGTCCCAGGCTGCCAGCCAGTTACCCCTGCAACTCTCCTAGGGCCACGTTTGCAAACCTCTGGTCAAATAAGGGATATGTGGAGCACTTAGAAGGTAAGTAAGTTCAAATTTAAAGTGTTGCTGCATACCAGATACAACCCTAATATTTTTCTTACACGTTTACTATTTTCAAGCAAAAGCACTAAAGGCTGTCTGTCTGGGCTCGTAATTCCCATTGCTTGCAGTCTCAGAAAGTTGTCCCATGGACCCTTGGCCTCCAGGCTCCAGGACTAGCATATCCACAGCACCCCCAGCTCCCAAGGAGCTGGTGATGTGGCAAACAGGGAGGGCCATAAAACAAGGTAGGGCAGTGCTGCAGCAACACCCCAGAAAACTGCTGTACCTGCTGTTAGTGTAACATGGAGACTCCTCCAGTCAGTGCAGCTCTTTGCCAAAGTACAAAATGAGAATCTTATCTTTTTCAAAGCTTTCCTTGAAACACTATACAGAGCTGCCTGTGTGCAAGCATTATCCTCAGCTGCTCCTTTCCCAGCAGATAGGCAAAGAGTGCTATCTGATTTCAGAGGCTGGGGCTACGCTCTGCTTTCTCTCTCTAAGTGGAACTTTGCCTTAACACCATTAAAACAAAGCCAGCCCATTTAAGAAATGGGACTCTGCAGACAGTGGACTGTAGGGGTTTACTTACTGTTCTTTCTTACTGAGGTTTGCTTTCTCGTCAGAGCCTAATCATTAGTTTTCCAGAGGTACAGAACATACACATAACTCAGCAAGGCAGCAGGCAGTGGCCACATCCTGCCACAATCTACCTATGACGACCTAAACAGGTGTGGTAAAAATCCTCATTTTGTGATTACTTTCCAACCAAGAAAGCAGCTGGGAATGATTCTGTCACTACCAAGTCTTCCCACACACCCTGCTTTCATCTTAATTTTTATTCATAGGAACATGCAAATTTCCTGTGACATGGGCTGGAAATTGCTTCTACTGCATCTCCAAAAGACATCAGAGGATTTCAGCATCAGTCACCACTGTGTTACATAGGCCAAAATTTTGACAGACAAGAGTGGAAAAAAAATCCTGAACCAAGAATTGGCCCAACAAACATACAGAGAAACTCAGTCCCCTCTGGAAACCCTATTGTTTACTGCTGCTAAGGTCAATGAAACTATAAACAAACTGTTTCAGCAAGCCCTGCAGAGTTACATGTGCCAATACCCCACATTGTTAGTTCTGAAGATATTTTAAGAATGGTTATAATCAGAAGTAGGCAGGCCTCAAATACAGCAGCTGAGCAAAAACTCTGAGGGCTTGAGTGGCATCGAGGCCAACCTGCTGCTTCTCCAACAGGATCCCTTTCCTTCCGAATCTTGGGAGAGAGGGACAATTTTTGAGAACTCAGTGAAGAAAGTATGAATTTCTGGCCTCAAAGGCTAGGGACTATTTGCTGCTCCTTCAAGGGGACCCAAATTTTATCCAGTGGCTTTAGCCATCCCAGGTGTCCACCCCAAAATCCTGCAGAGAAAGGAAAGAAGGTCCAGTTAAAACTGAGCATCACCAGACAAGAAGAAGCTTTCCAGATGAGCCCAGATCTGGTTTAGGATCCTAACAAATTGAAACCCTTCTACCAACCATAATTACAGGCATGTCAGACATCTCTAGTAATAATTAAATTATTACTTTGTGTGAAAATTGAGCCTTTTGTATCTCAGCAAAAACTAAAGAGGGGAGCATAAACAATGAATAAGACTGAGCAAGTGATGCTTTCCTGTTACTTGTCTAGTTGCCAATATTTTGGGACAAATATTAATCCCAACTGTTTAACAGTCATATAAACCAACTCACATCCAACGTGCTTCACATGGTGTGAGTATTTTATTCGCATTCACTGAGGGAGAAATCAACATCTAATCAGTAGGAGCCAAAGGCACTTTTGTCATTGAAAATCACCTTGACTGCTGTGTGCCCCCTTTTCTTCATCACTCGGCATAATTTTGACTATTAGTTACAAGTTTGATTTTTTTTTTTATTTAAGTTAGGTGACTTTTGCAGTCTGATCTTACATTACTTACACAGAGCAATACAGGGAATAAAAGGCAGAAATGAGAGCAGAACCTCCATTTCCTTACTTAAAGCCACGAGCTTTAACCATTCTCCAGTGCTGCCTTCTTTACTGAAATAGTAAAGTATAAATGCAGGCAGTTCTGGTGTTCAGATTATATGATCCCAGCCTTCCTCTTTTGTTGTTGCTCATTCATCCTTTTTATGTAACTGTTGCCTTAGCTGTGAAACCCATAAAGGTCAACTTGACTGTAAACTGTATCATTGGGAAGAGTTATCAAAACTGTGGACAAAGCATACAAAGTTGCCACCAATTTCCTTGATTTTGGAGAGAAAGCATGTTGGTAATGTTATTCTAAACACAACTGCTTCAGTGAAAATACTTTTGCAATCGAATTTACTGCTAAGATTGGGTCTGCAATAGGGGGAAGCTGTAAATAAACAGCACGGTCTTGCTAATGACTGTATAGAGGACAGAACTAAGGTCAGACAGCAGTGCTGTTGTTTTCAATGAATTCTGTGGGTCTGATTTTATCTTCCATTGCTATAATTTCAGTGGTATTATCCACTTTTATCATAGTATAATCCAGAGTTTCCCAACTGTACGCTGTTTGTCATAGTAAAATATTTCTTGTGAGAGTAATAAGACTTTGGCGAACTTATAAGTATTACTACAAAAAAGTACAAAGAAGCTAAAAATAAGACTACACCAAGTGCAATATGTATGTGGTCTATACCAAACTGTGCTCCTAGTGTAGTCATGGGGAAAGGAGTGACCCAGGGCTGCACTGGACTAGGAGTTTTATGAGGATCTGTGCTTCACTTATGCTGGAAACACCTTTCCCAGCAAAAGCCCACTTTTACTGTAATGAAATGCTTCAAGTAATCAATAATTTTATCAAAATTTCATTTTAGAGGAAAAGGAAAACTTCCGAGAACATCTGGTATCTTGTTTCAATATTTTCTCTCCAAAATAATTTTCCTGTGACATGTAGCACAGTGCCTATAAACATGGAGTTGCCGTGCTGCAGTGCAAGAGACTCTAAATTAAAACACACATTTCAGCCTACCCACCCTGCCTTTATTTTTATCTTCTGAAAACTGCAATTTTACCCCAAATAACAATAACTAAACTTTCCAAAAGCAGTGGAAGAGATCTCTTCCTCCAGCGTTCATGGTGGAATTTCCTGCTTCTTCCCATTTCTCCCTGGAGCGAGGTGGGTGCATCAGGTGCAGTCCTGCAGGGAGAACATGGAAGGAAGGCTGCTTTCAGGGCTCATTTTCCACGTGGATTTGCAGCTTGGACTGGCGTCACCTGGCTTTCCCCACGCTCCCTCCCGAGCTGGCATGCTGGTGCCTGGCTGGGCTGCGCTCCTCGGGCAGAGCTGAGGAGGAGGTGGAAAGCAGCCTGTGGAAATGCAGTGGGAAGCGAAGCGGGCCATGCCGATGGCAGCGGGAGGGATGGTGATGGCACAGCGGGGAGTTCCCACAGCAACCACTGCACAGGCAGCACCCAGCGGGCAGAGCCTGCCGCTGAGCGCGGCAGGAAATCGTGAAAGAAAGGTTACAAACTTCAAACAGACTCCCCCCCCCCGGGTTGCAGTTAGGTGTAATTTAGACCCCCTTACTTAGAAGCCGTGACCCTTGAGCTGAGCCATCCCTTGGGCTGCACTCAGACCGCGTAGGCACCACAGGTCTGCAATTAAACCCCAGGTTTTGCATCGGTTGTCCTGCCAGTGCCAGAGGAAATCTGGGAGCTTCACTGCTGTCCTTGTCCCCACGGCATTTTGATGTGTTTCAGAAGGGTGGTTATATCTTAGAGTCGGTCATTACACCAAAAAAAAAAAAGGAAATTCATTTAAAATAAACTTTGTTATGTTTGCATTTTAGAATAAATGTAAATTTGCACCAGAATTGATGTGGAATGAGACTTACAAATGTGTTGGTACAAGCCTGCATATAAGGCAGTCACAGATGATTGATACGATGACTGATACTGTAATTTAGCTTTTTATGCAGTTTAAATGAGCACTCAATTCTGTACTCTTTAATCACAAAGTGGCATTTCATCTCAGGAGTAGCCAGCTGTAGTTCAATAAAAGAAAAACTGCCCAACAGGAGTGGGCAAAGTAGGCTGAGGCCTCCAAAAAAACCCAGATCAAAAACATTGTTTGAAAAATGAAATATTTATATGGGCAAGGTTTCCAACTAAATGTTTCCTTTGGTATTTGTTCAAGTGAATGTTATACCTCTAGTGGCAGGAGAAGTGAATTATTTAGCATAATGATGATGGAAAATTCAGACTACAGTTAAGTAGTTTCTACATCTTGGCTATAGGTATGTACATAGAAAAATGCATGTCATTTTTGAAAAATGAAATCTTAAATCCCCCTGTCTGCAATTCACTCTGCTCAGATCCTGAAAGCCAAGCAAGAGATATGAGGAGGCCTTTCCAAGTTAAATACAGTAATTTGTCCAAGTAAAATGACAGAACGCAGGCTCCCACACAGTCTTGGGATGCACCCATGGCTTCTGCTGAAGTTACCAGATCTGATCATTACCTCCCGTAGAAAGAAAGCTTATTATAAAAATGCTAATGTACAGCCCATCCCTGCAGGCACAGGGGAAGGCAAACTGCAGGTTACAGCTGCTGCTCTGGGAGGGAGGCTCACAGCAAGACTGGTTTAGGCTGTGACAGTGCTGGGAGTCAGTCTGTGGACATGTGTCTCCTCCCAAATCCAGCTGTGTTGACAGCACAGTCCTCCCCCAGTCTGCCCAGAGGCTGGTGAGCATTGCCCAGCAATAGGTTACCACCCCTCTGATCTGGATATACTTGTTTGAGCAGTCCCTAACCTATTTCAGTGAAAATCAGCTGGGCCAGCAAACTCTTATTACTTAAAATGTTAGGCCATGGTTGCACAGACATTTTTTTTTCCCTGCAAAGGAAGCTTCAGCTATTTCTAGTCCCCTAATCTTTGGCTACACTTTGCCTCTGCATCCCCCACTTCAGGGGTCTATGCACTATTTTGTCTATTTTTATTAACCTAAGTCATTGTTGGGGTTTTTTTTAAGTTGGATTCCCCCACTCCCCTGATTCACTTAACTGTCTGTGCCAACACAACAGAGGAGATGGTAAGAGGTCAGACAAAATGTCCTAGGGGTCCCTACATGAAATTTATCTTCAGGATAAATGTCTTGAGGAAACCGTGGTCTATACTCTCTAATTCCCTTCAGAATTTGGCTTTGATAAACTACATGACTCAAGTTATTTTACAGTCACAGAAACAATGATCTCAATTTCACACTCCTCAGATACACCAAATTCAGTAGGTTTGGCCTGGGCCTTCATGTAAGTAATTCAGGATGTGGCTGTTGCTGAGTTGTACCCTCCCATACACAATTTGGAATATGCCCAAGGCAGGTTGCTTCTAATGCCTGGGGTAAAAGGGGTCACTGTAATACCTGGTGGAGAAATAAACCCTAACCACTGTGTGTGCAAATCGGGCAGAGGTCAGATCTGTGCTGATGGGTTTCTTCTTTGAGCCAATGCACTTAGATTATCTGCACTCTAAGCTTCTCATTGGTGGCAGCAAAGCTCAAATCCAGAGTTTTTTGAATTTCCAGGTCAGAGATCAAGTCCAGCCCAATTGCCTCCCAGGTCTCTTTTCTGCAGCATGTTTGCAACTTACCAACGGCTGCACAAACTAAGCACGAGACCATCTGCTTAGCAGCAACAACAGTTCCTTGTTCTCGACTTCTACCCTCTTCAAATCCCTTGTCTTGGTCCTGCTGACCATAATAAGGAACGAGTTCAGCAGGAAGGACGAGTGTTCTCCGGAGTAACTCCCACTGAACTCCATGAGGAAGCCGGGAGCCTGCCTTGGCGCCGTGCTCAAGAAACAGAGCGTGCAGTGTGGAGAGCCCTTCAGAGAGCGGCCAGGATCAGAGGGAGAAGGACAAACGGTACCTGCTTTTAACAACAAATCCAAATATCATTTGCTGAGGTGATAGCAAAGCTGCCCTGCCTCTCCCCCAACCAGCTGCACAAAGACTCAGCAAGTCACGCACGTGGAACATTTGTGCAGCCAAGGTGCAAAATGGATCATATTAAGCGAAGCTTTTAATAAGATTTTGATAACAATGGTTTTTATGTTAATCTCCAAAGAGTTTGCTTTTGTAACATATAACTGATAAGCATATAATCTAGTTTTAATTTAATCTCTGCAGGTGTTTCCCAATGGTAAATGTTAAATTTTTATTGCTTCCTTAGGCAGTAATAATAGGGGAAATGTCTGTAGGGCTCCCATCATCCATTTGTATGCAGATAGCATCATATTTTATAATAGCTGTAAATCTGACAGGATAGACTCTTACTGTTGAGATGATATTATAAATATGTGTCAACACCGAATAAACATCTTTGAAAGGAAAATAAAATAGAGATGTTATTAGAGGTCTAATGAAACAACCATAACCACTTATTTATAAGAGATGTATGCGCACATCCTTGGAAAAAACTAGAGCCCATGCTGGGTTTGCAGCTTTCCAATGAGCAGGACACAGAGATTCTCAGCAGGGTTCTGCAGACAACGCAGAAATAGATCCAACACTTCATAAAGATGATGACTGCCTATAAACCTCTAACTGTTTGTTCTCTCTGAGGTTTCAAAGTGATTATAAATACCTCAGTGTCTAAGACTCAATTATGGCTTCTCTTATACAGCTGAGGGATCACAGCACGTCAGGAGCTCCCACACCAAGAACCGTAAGACACCAAGTACAAGCAAGTAAACCCTGATACCTGTCTGAAGTGTAATGTAAACACATTGTGGGCAAAATTCACTCAGTACCAGACCTGAGAGGGACTTGATCCATTAAATCATATACTGGCCTTATTTGCTGTGCATGCTTGAAACCTGCTCTTGTTTACATTTAGTTTTAGTTACATTTACATTTAATTACATTTACATTTTAGTTTTAAAGACAGCTATTCTTTAGGCTATATTTTCCCCAAATCACTTTATCTGTTCTGCAGCAAATGTGGCTCTCTGGCATGCTGTGCTCCCAGTGTCCATAGGCACATCCTCAGAGAGCTGAGCTAAAGGACTCCTAAGGTGGAAGTGGCTTGGCTTCAGCCATTGGGGAGCATGGGCAGAGAGATCTTTGAGCTGTCTTCACTCTCCTATACAGGCATGCCCAGAAAGGGATTACACTTTAACAGAGGTCTAGATATTTCCTCAACGGTGCTTAGATATGTGGCTCCCCAGGTCTACATCATTAGTCATAAAAGCAAACAGTGTAACCTCTGACACGAAAAATATACACTAGTATGTCTAAGTCACCAGTGACAGGGAATGGCAATACAGCACACTGCCAAGGAGGGGGGGAATTGAAAAGCTGCCACATAAGCAAGCAAAAAAAGAAATCTTTTACTGGTAAATTAAAGTTACAAGAACAGCTTGGACAGTTTAGGTTGAGCAATTCTTGCTTCTGTTGTAAGTCAGAACACGTATGCTGCTTTAAGGTGGTAGTTTGAATGCAGTATTTTGTCTCTCCTGATAGTCTTTTAAAGTGAAAAAAGTATCTTTTATGAGGACTTAGTTTTATAAATTGGTATTAATTAGAAAGAAAATTCAAATCATCTTCTGCAGAAAGACAAGATTAAAAAAATCACAACATGGGCGTGAATGGAAAAGCAGATACATCATTTGAAAAAAACCAAATACGTCATTTCCTGAGTGTCTTCAAAGCCTAAGAAGATCTGCCATGTTGTGCCATGGAGAAGGGAACTGTCAAGAAAAACAAAATCACATTAAGAATATTCATTATTAAGAATTAAATGCATTACAAGCTGTTGGTAAGATACAGATACATAAAATGTTGTGCTCACTGATTCTTCTCCTATCAGACTTGGTAAAAATATTGTAAAAATTATTTTGTGTAACTGCTTCAGACTGAGGATTCATTAGAGGAGGTCCCTAATGAAGTGTTTGCAGTCAGACTCTCCAACTACACAACCACCACACGTGTGCCAATGTTCCAGGCCTACTGGGATAGTGGTAAACACAGAACCCTCTGCCATACTCTCTACACCTAAATAATACACCATGTCCTTATGCCATGGCAAATATGTGGAATTTTTTGGTAATCAAGTATGAAAAATTACAGGAATCAGGCATAATGCTGTGTTTCTCATAACTTAAGAAAATCTTCTCCATGATAAATGAGTTGTGAATCTCCCGTATAAAGTATTTAAACAGATGGATAATCACCACAGCAACCAAAACCACCACAGAGTCATTCAGGAGCATTCCCTATCTGCACACTCCTCTCTCAGGTTTCATGCTGTAAGGAGGCAATATTTTATGTAACAGAAGTCTAGCCAATGCTTTTAGGTAACTCACAGTGATTTCCAAGGTACATTAAAAAATCAGAGGACCAAACATTAGCTACAGGGACAGCAGTTTTTTACACCTCAGATCACATTTGAGGTGACCTGACAAACTTGTTGCAGATTTTTTGCTGTATCTTATGCCTCTGCTCCTTTGCATCTGTTATTTCTGTCATCTTCTCCATCCACATTTTCTCCTCTCGTCTTCTCCCTGCTCTAACAGCATCATAACAAGGACTGCAACCTCAATCTGCCTATGATCCCAGAAATAATTAATTACTCGGGCAGAATAAAGCAGCCCAAAAAGGAGAAAGCAAAAGAAACAATAACCTAATGGTACAAGAGAGAACTTCCCACAGATCTGAGATAATCCCAGTCACTGCCACACAAGGCAGCAGTCTCCATCTCCCACGGCGCAGCTGAGCAGCCTTCCCACAGCACACGGAATGTGGGCACCCTGCACGAATCCTCAAATCCTCTCCATCATTTTCCATCCCCCTGAGGCAGTTGAGCCTTGCTGCAAGGCAGGAGAAGAGCAGTGGGACGGTGCCAAGCCAGGTTTTTGTGTGTGCCCTAAACCAAACAGCTCTGGGATATTTTAGCATACGTCAGTGCTGGTTCAACAGCGATGGCACACACGTGCCTTTAGGAATGTCTGGGATGGGCAGGATCTCTCCCAAGGGCACGTTACTTGTCAGGGATGGGGGTTTGTGCTCTCCAAAGTAACAGGCACCAGCAGCAAGGACAGAACACCACTGACTCCTACTCACACACATACAGGTTTTCACACTGAATTTGAGTTAACACAGGGCTTTTAAAATCACACAATAACCTGGAAAGAAGCTGCAGTGATAGATGGGTGGGAGAGAAAGGAGACCACCATGAGTCCTGATTTCAAGAGGTGTATGCAAACATTCTTAAATACATGGCAGAACAAAGTTGGATCCTGGGAAACTTGCAGAGGAAGATATTAAACCTGCTTTTAGAGAGTCTGAACTTTCTTTTTAAATGAGTTGGATGAACTGGAAAATATCCAATGTGGCTAATTAATGTGCTTCTAAGTCTAGTCCTTTTAAATTATGTTTTTTTCTAATTTCCTCATTCTATTTGTTATTAATTTAAATATCTCTGAAGCATGTTTATGTCTGCCACTTGTCCTGATTTCCAAAATCAGGAACACCCTGCATTGGATTAATACTCAGTAAAAACATAATAATTTTCTGAATGTATCCTGAGAGGCTGAAGTCTGGTAGTCCATTTAAAAACAAGAATTCCAGTTTATTTTTAAACATGTTAAAATCTGAGCTGATTGACACTCATCAAGAAACAAAAAAAGTGTATTTTACCAGTTTTCACTGCATACATTTTCAGAAATTCTGACAAGATAATAATTTCTATATGTAATAATTTAACAATATTATGTAATTTGTGAATTCTTAATGAACTACTAGCAACCATTAGATCTGCAGAAAAAGGTAATTGATAATATACACAACTTGGCTAAATTAAAAAATACATTGTTTAGAATTTCTTTATTTAATGTCTTCCACGACTTTAAATAGACAAAATGTGTTGCTTCCTGTCCTGGATTGTTTCATGGTATTATTGTGAAACATTCATGGCTGCTGTGTTTACTTCACCACGGATGTGTGTTCATTTCACTGGTGGGTAAAGCCTGGTAATGGGTAAAAGATTTTGCAATCCTGCTGACTGGATGTCTCAATATAAATCCTAATTATCCACCTGACTTGCAATGAAAACATTCTGCTCCATTAATAATCTTAAAATTGGGGATGATATTGGGTGGTGATTATGCATGGGTTTATTTTTATTATACAGGGCTTAAAAGCCGAAGTTGGGAAGAAAACTAAAGGAAGATGATATAGTGGATAATGCATAAAATGAGCTGAAGTCCACAACTAGTTTAATTTAATGAAAGAGGAATAGAGAACAAAGGTGACAGGATGAGAAGCTGTTGACAGGGACGGCGTGCCCCATTTAAGCCGTGCTGCCGTCTGGTCATGCAGGTCCGACTGAGTTGTCAATACTTTTATTGTGATTCACGCCGGGTGGGACACGGACCCTTCCACCGCGGGACGTGCCGGCGATGGGCAGCACCGGGGCGAGCCGGAGCTCCGGAGCCGCAACCCCGGGAAGGAAACACGACGGCCTCGAGGAGCCGGGAGAGGGGAGGAACCCCTCCAGGACGGGTTAAACCTCAAGAACCGTGAGATGAGGTAAATTACTATTAAAAAACACCTTCCCGCAGGTGAGGAGCGGCGGCCCGGCCGCACACCCCGCGCTGCCCCGCGAGCCGGCGGAGCCGCCCGGGAGGCGCGGCGGGGACGCTCCCGAGAACACCCGCGGGTGCCGGGGCAGCACCGAGGGGCGGCCCCGGGAGCGGCCGCGGACACCCCCGATCGCGGGAGCCCCGACATGGCGGCGGGGGCGGGCGGCGGCGGGGCAGTGACGCGGCGGGCGGCGGCGGGCCGGTCGGTCCCGGCAGCCCCAGCGCTGCCCGCAGTGACGGGCGGACAAAGGGGCGCCGCGCCAGCCCCACCGAGCGGGCCGGGCGGGTGAGTCGGGCTGGGGGGCACACCGGGCACGGGGCGGGGGCGGCGGAGCCCAGCGAGACCCCCGTCCTGCCTTGTCCTGCGCTGTCCCGTCCGTCCTGCCCTGTGGCGGGCGGGCGGCCCCCGCGGGCCCGGGCCTCCCTTCGCTGCCCTCGGCGGCGGCCCCGGGCCCGGCGGGGCCGCGATGGGGAGCGAGGCGGCGGCCGCGCTGCGGGCCCCCGGGCTGGGGCCGCTGTCCCGGGGTCGCTCCGGGGGGCGGCGGCGCGGGGGAAGGTGCCGGGCAGGGCTGCGGGGCGGGTCCCGCCCCGGGCCGTGCGGGGGTGCCGGGCAGGGCCGGCTGCGGGAGCCGCCGTTACCGCGCAGCTGCCTCAGCCCCGATCGCTGCTGCTGCTCCTCGCTGGAGAACAAAGAGGATCAATTAGGAGGGTGCAATTACCGCCGTGCCCTGCCGGCGGTACGAGCAGATCGGAACGCCTTTTCCCCCCGCCGCTCTCCCGGGGAAGAGTGTTTGGCGTTTCGGGGCCACGTCGTGCTAACGGGGCACAAGAGACGTTTGAAAATCAGGCGGTTTAGTGCCTTAAACACAACCTGAAAGTGAGAAAATAGAGACTAAAGTAAGAAAATAGAGACTAAGGCAGATGTGCCCTTGAAAGTCTTCCCTAGGATTCTTCTGAGCCGGAATGGAACAGAAGCAGTGCACAGCTGTTATTTCATTTTTCACTGCTTTTGCATGCCTTTTAGTTGCGTTTGAATATTTCTTTTTGTTGGTTACCTCTTCAGCGTTTAAAAAAATGGACAGAATAGTGTGGTCCTAATAAATTGTGCTGTGAGTATCAGCATGATTTATTCATCTTTTAGTCATCCATGCTAATAGGTAAAGCTCCGAGACTGTTTCATTTTACAGCATCCTGGAGACAGTTACTAATTACATTTCTCATCACCCTGTGAAGGGGTAAACAGTAGCAGCTTTGCAAAGTATCAGAGCGGTTCTGCCAGTTCAAATGGGACCATCCGCCTACTGAAATCTTTTGCAGAATATGTGCCTTCGTAGATCAGCAAATTGAGGTGAGGTTAACCAACTTGCTCAAGGTCATGGAGTGTCAGTGACAGAGTTAGCAGTAATGGAATCCAGCCATCCTGGCTGCTGGGTCTGTTGCTCTCCTGTTGGGTGACTCTCCCAGATAATTGCAGGTAGTTTAAACATTGTTTTGCGTAAGTGCACGTTGAGGCCTTCAAAACATTTTGGAGAAACAAAATGCTAATGGATGAGCTTCAGTATTTGCATGTATCTCAAAGCGATTGCTCAGCTTGACACAGGAGGGAATTTTGAAGAAGACTTTGGGTTTACTTTGTAAATAGGCACTCAAAAGGCATCAGTTTTACTGAGTATGTAGTGTAGAAAGGCTCATGTAGATTTAGGGGATAGATCATGAGATGTAACAAAAATAGATTACGCTGTAATTAAACGGTTTTTAAAAGAAGAATTTGGACACAATGACTGTAAAGAGGTTTTCTTCTGAATAAAGTGTTTACCCGATGACATTCTCTAGAGTTATTTGGAGTTGTTTGGAAGAAAAACAACCAACAAATGTGCTGGGAAGCCATGGTGATGAGGCCACTGGAAGTTAAAATGAGAATAAAAAACTTCTTCAGCTGGTTTATTTATTCAGCAGGTACTTGTTAAGTAAAAGCAAATCACAATCAGGGTTATTTCCGACTCTGGAGAGAAGTTATGTTTCACTTCGAGTTTTTCTCTGTTGAGTTAAATTTATGAAGAAAGGGATTTCAAAGGAAATGCTGGCAGATCTGTGCTATTGTGACACCAGCAGTATATATTTAGCAACATCAGGGAGGAAAGATCCTTATTGTGCTGAGAAAATGCCAGCGACAACTGTTTGTCTGGACTTCAGAGAGCATTGGGAGGCGAGCTGGTGTTGTTCAGGTGTTACACACTGGCCTGTGTCCTGTAACCAGCATTACCTTTGACAGATTCCTGCTCCTCAGGAATGTCATCGGCAGTGCTGGGAGAAGCCCATCTGTGCAGTGCAGGTCACAGAGCTGAGACCACAGATCCGGGGTTGATACAGATTTATGTTGGGCGAGTAATTGTGGTGACTACTGACTGCAAAATTTAGTGGTCACAGTGAGGAAGAGAGGCAGCTGAGTTTCTTTTAAATGAACTGGCTGGGCTACGTGACCTTATTCTGACCGTGAGAGCTGCTGTGGGGTTAATCTGGGCAGGGAAGTTGTGGTGATACATGTACATTCTGTAAAAGTGTTCGCAGTTTCTTGTTGATTCAAAAGGTGTGGTGTTATCAAGACTAAGCTGTCACGTCTCCCCAGCATGTGTGTGGTTTATAAATCAGTCTTTGGAAAAAGTGCTTTTACTGCTGTCACTTGGTGAGATGTCCCAGCAAGGTGACTTCTAAGTTAAAACTGTTGTCTCAGAAAGGACAAAGGATGCTGGTTGCCTGCTTAGGAATTCAGAAATTTATATCCTGAATGACACTGCTGTGTCAGCAAACATATCTACTGTAGGCCTGAGTTTGCCAGATATTCCTTTTGCCAGTTCAGGCGGTAACTCCTCGTCCAGCCAAGTTAAATAAGAAAAGGAAGCAATAACGGGATATACTTTTTTAAGACGGGTGGCTTTCCGTGTGCAGGTTGTGGAATCCTGGGAGGTTTGTGCACTGTTTTCAATGGATGTGTGAGAAAAATGAGCCTGTTGATAGGCTTAGTGATCCATTCCTCCACTGATAGTCATTTGTGGGGTTTTGGACACTAAACACTTGCCACTGGCTGAGCTGAAGAAACTGGAGATGTGGTATGAAGCCAGGAATTGGAATGAAGCATGTACAGGGTTTAAATAAAAAACTGAAGCATCAAAATAATATTGATTATTATAAATAATATTTAAAACTTTTATTAAATATTGTCACTTAAGATATGTAGCAGTAGCTTGCTGTTGGTTGTATGGTAGTTTGAAACATTTATTCAGAAAAAATCCCTTTTGTTAATGCAAAGATTGCCTGTATTTCTGTCACACACAGTGTACACAGTGTAGATATGTATGAGACCCAAAGATTCCAGCCTACTCTTACTGCATACTGTATTGAGCTAATTTTGGTTAAAAAAAATTAATAATTCTTAATCTTCTACCTATGAGAAGCATCAAAAGAAGTTATTTTGTATTTCTACTTGCTGGTATTTTTTCCACATTAGCTTTTCATATAGTCCTGATATGTTTGAATGGAACAGTGAACCTCACTTTGCAATAGTACATGAAGTTGTTCAAGAAATAATGCTTACACTTGCTGTACAAGAGTTTGTTGATTCTTCTGAAACAAAAGGGATTCACCAAAATTCTAAGAAGCACTCACAAAGCCATTTCTTTTTCTAGTTCTTTTCTTAATAAGGTAACAGAACATCAGCTTGGAACCCTATCATTGGGGATTTGTTTTCAGAATATTATTAGTAGCATTTCAGTGAAGTGGAAACAAACTTGTACTCTGAAAAGAAACTGGATCGTGGGGAAAGACATTCCAGTGAGATCCATGAATTTAAATTCTACAGGGATAATTTGCTGTTTTAATAAATAAATAAATAAATAAATTAAAAAGCTTAGTTTGTGAATAAGAATCAGAACCTGTAAATCTGATGGTGTGACAGATACACTCTAGTAAACATGTGAACCTGTGTCATGTTTCAAGTATGAAACCTGTATCTGGTGCTTGGAAATGTGATCATCATGATGTTTAGAATGCTGAAATAAGCGTTTGGTTTTGATTGTTCATAATGTTTGGGCTACTCACTTCTGAAAGTTCAGAAACTAAATTTTTTAAGGTGCAACAAAACCAGTCTATTGGACCAGAGAACAGCTGAAATGTACCTTGTTTATAAAGCTTCATTGGAAGTGGAAATGACAGCTAATGAGTCAGTAGGAACTTTTTGTTCTTTTAATATTTTCTGCTGTAAAGTTAAACCTCAAAGGACACCTTCAGTTTGATAATTAACCTACAAGAGCTGCAATAAAATATGACGTTCTTGGGGGGTAGAAGACTTTGTTCTGTCTGTCATGTGTCAAGTCAATGGTATGTGTGCTGAGGAGTTTGGCCTTAATTTTATTTTGTGAATTACATTTGGGATTGTTGCTTGATTGGGTCATGGGTTCTGGTTTTAGTTCTGGAATGCCACTCAAAATAAAACAGAACTGTGCGGGTGGCAGAGGGAGAATTGCAGTGGTTGTACTTTGGTTGGAGGCAGTGGTGACAGAAAACCTGTTGTCTTTTTTAATCAAACAGTAAATCCCAGATCTGTTTGGTGTTGCTCATCCCAGTTATTTTTCAATTCATTGCATGTAACTACCGTGCAGTTGTAACAGGAGTTTAGTTTAAACAAACCATGAAGGTGTTCCCCATTCCTTTGTTCTGAATTTCTGGGATTTGACATACCTGGGTGCCTGGGTGAGCAGATACCTAGGCTGTTATTCTTCATCCGGGGAGGTCATGCCTCTGGAGAGGTTTCTGCCTAAACAGTGACTCCTGCTTATGTCATGTTTCCTCATTTCTGCTCTGGTTTTTCTTAAGTGTTGGTGTCCTGAGACACGGGACATAGGATGGAATATCTTTTTGTTATCCCTGTTTGGCTTGTGTTGTAAAGAGCCAGTATAAGCAACCCAAGTCACGGACTTGGACCCCAAATGCTGCTGTGATACACTGAAGAGGTGCTTATCCATTTATTTTATAGCAGTTTGTTAAATAGATGGAAACACAATGCAAATATTTTTTATATATCAGTATTTTTGAAGGAACATAAGTAGAGGTAGATTCATAATCAAACATCACATTTTATATTTTTACACCTTTGTTGACTGCCTCAGTTTATACTAGTATAGACTTATGGAAATAATCTTCTTGCCTTTTCTCTTTTTTTTCCATTTTTTCCTTTAGAATTGCCAAAATGCTTTGGAATTCTTAAACGATTCAAAAACTGAAGTCTCTGAGGATTCAAAATCATAAGAACACAAGAAGCAGCAAGGAGGATTCAGTGCCAATGCAGCAACAAAAAAGACAGCCAGAGTTAGTGGAAGGAAATCTTCCTGTTTTTGTTTTTCCTACAGAACTTATATTTTATGCAGATGACCAGTCGACACACAAGCAGGTGTTGACTCTATATAACCCCTATGAGTTTGCCTTAAAATTCAAAGGTGGGTTTCTTAGGTTAAGTTCTGTTTAAGGGTTAGTTGGTGATCTTGAACAGTCCAATTATAATTCATGTAACAAATCATATCTGTGACAAAACCAAACTCGTGTCTCTACATGTGTCTGTTGATGAAGTTGGTGAGGTGTTAATTCATGATTTGTTACTACTCCTGTCCTTTTCGTTGCAGTTCTTTGTACAACCCCAAATAAATATGCGGTGGTTGATGCTACTGGTGCAGTGAAGCCTCAGTGCTGTGTTGATATGTAAGTAAAAGTTGTTTGGGTTTTTTTTCTAATATACAACATTTTATTATCTTTTTGTTATTTAAGAGGTAGTAAAATGACAGCATGTGTATAAAATATAACTTGGATAAAGTTGTAATGTTTTCCTAACCTCCTGTGTACTTGTGGCTGTCTGGTTTTTGCTGTTCTTTCACTCTAGGGAAGAGGTATTACAATATTCTTTAATTTTGTCTTTCGGCATAAATAAATTGCCAGTTAACACATCTTGTAGTGGAGTCTATAAACCAGCAGTGAGAGGAATGTGAGCCTCCTCTGAGTACCTTTTTGTAAGAAATAACAAGAAAAGCAAGACCCCCAGGGTTGAGATTTCTTTGTGAGAAATACTTGTTTGCAGATTGGCAAAATGGAAATGTATGCAGTTCTGCTGAGCACATTTTCCTGGGCCATGTTTAATTAAGGTACTTTTGCCTACCTTTCACCCTGACCACCCCTCCTGTTCTCAGATCTCTGTGTCTCCCCTTTACTTGCTTCTCCTGTCAGGTCCCAACCCAATAACTGAGAAAATAAGGAGGCTGGTCAAGTGAGCACAGTAATGTCCAGGGTCTGCAGGCTGCTGTAATTTGGAGTAGAGTAGGTGTATAAGCTAAAATTGACCAACTTTTTTTATCTTGCATTTGCCACATTATTTCTGTGCTGATGTACAGATACAGCTGAAGGAAGTGTGAGGTACCTAAAACAGTAGACTGAGCTTTTTGAATAGAAATTTTCCAAACTGTAAAACACCACCTGGGATCTCTGGCTAACAAATGGCCATATGCAGAAACTCCCACTATTGAATGAACTATCTTTTGTCAGATAAATAATACCATGCTTGGGGAATGGCTCTTTCCTGTAGACTGTTTTTCTTAGGTGTAATTTGAAAAATTCCAAGGACTCACCAAATAAAAAGGAAGTTTAAAACATGAAACTAAAAAGTTTCAGTGGGCAGGGGCAACAGTGCTAGAAATGGAACAAAATGGGTCAGAACACACCTCTGTATCAGTGAACTATTGTGGTCTTTAGCAGACTTTAACCAAATATAATCAAGCTTGCGTAATTCTTAAACAAATGTCTTTTAATAGATAAAGGAAAATAAGACATACACGTGTTTCAAGGGGATTTTTTTTGTGCAGGAAAACCCCCATCCCATTCCAGTGGTTGCTGTCTCAGGGCAGTGTTTACTGCTAGGATATGAGCAGTACTATGCAAGTGTGGCCATTTGCCAGATAAACAGATATTCTACAGAGCTTCCAATTATGCAATGATCTCTAAAAAGAAACAGGAGAATGTATCTGTTTATGAGGGTCTGCAGAAAATATCTCTGCTTGGCAGCAGATACATGTTCTCCTAGCACGGTGTTATGTAAAGATTCTGTTTAGGTTGGTAGTTAGTACCATGGTACTAAGAGTGGAAACACCAATTTAAAGGAAGTGTTAAAGGAAGAAATCAGTTGATCTGCTGTGCTGATATGCTGAGAGCTCTATGAATTAGGGTTGTCAGAGGGAAAAAGCTTTTTGTTTTAGTGAAGGCAGTTGCCCAGCCAACACTCCACTTGCTGAAAGGCTGTCATAAGCACACTCATTTGCCTCTAAAGTGACGTAAAACTCGGTATATCACTGCAGCCTTTTCGCTGGGGGGATGACTTGGTCTCTGTTCCTGTGATGAATAGTCTATTCAAACTAGATACCAGTTGCAAGCACTGGCTATGTGCTAATGCTTGTCGATATCTTGATGTGATACAGTTCCTTTAAATGAAGCCTGAAACACAAAAATCCATCCCTTCCTTGAAGCAATTTTGAAACTACTATCCTGTGTTACTAAGGGTGCAGTCATTTTTTTTCCTCATGAGATGGCAGCCCTCTTGAAACCAAATCACTTATTTGTAGGTATTTTTTTTCAGATTAGCTATTGTTACCTTAGAAACTTAGAATAACCTTTCACAAGAAACATTTGGAGAAATAATATAAATCCTTATTAACCCTAAGAGCTGATACCATTTTAAACCTAAATGTTCGAGCTTTTTAATGCTAGATACATATTTTCGTGATGAATCACCAATGCAGAGAGGAGGCAGTTGAGCAGAGCTCTGCTCAGAGGTCTGTTTTGCCTTTGATCAGTGCTATTTTAAAACTGTGCCTTTTATAGGTTCCAAACATGCTCATAATGGTGGGTTTCTGATTTTGAAAATCCCTAGCTCACTCTTGTCCACAGAAGGAATGAGTTTTTCTTCTGAGAATGTAGAATTGTAAAGCTTTGAGCCTGTTTTCCTCAAAAAGCTGAACTTCAGCTTGCCAAATACCTGTCCAAGTATTTGGCAGCCCTACTTTACTTCTTTCCTTTCCTGTCCACTCCAGTCCCCTCATACCTTTTAAAATCATTGGCCAGCATCAAACAACTTCAGTAAATTGATGTTTCATCAGGTGGCAGCTCAACCTCAGACTGAGGCAAAGGTGGATTGAGATAAAGAGTTAACTGTTCTTTTTGGCCATCCAATTGGAGCTTATTATATATTTGGGAAATATGGAGGGGAGAGAGAAGGCAAGATCAAATCTTCAAAATCACTGAGTGATGGAGGAGGTAGGGAGGATCTGGATTATTGCAGTTTATCTGTGCATGGGGAAAAGAGGACAAACTTAGTGATATAGGATGTAATTCCATACATGCTTCTCATTAGTTGATCTGTTTGAAAATGTTGGTTTTCTCTGCAGTGTGATTCGTCACAGAGATGTTCGGGCTGCTTACTATGGTGTGATAGATAAATTCCGTCTACAAGTGTCTGAGCAGAGCCAGAGGAAAGCATTAGGGAAAAAGGAGATTATTGCTACTCTGCTTCCATCTGCAAAGGAACAACAACAACAAAAGGAAGAGGAGGAAAAACGAATAAAAGAACACCTGGCTGAAAGTGTCTTTTTTGAGCAGACTTTGTGTCAACCAGGTAGCTGAAATCTTTTACCTCTCCTGTCTTCTGAATCAGTTTTCAATAACTCAAGTTACTAGAAAGACTAAAATATTTTTTTAAATATAGGTTAAAATAAATTTGAAAGGAATTCTTTTTACTTACCTGTAAGACTGCTGTCTCTGTCACTGGGGAGTGACAGTACCCAAGAACCCAAACTGTGGCTATTCTGTTTGTGCTGCCTTGATCAATCAAGACCCTTTTCTACCCTGTGTTTGCATGTCATACCTTGGAGAGAGAATCCTCCCTTCCTCTGGAGCAGGAGTTCTGGTACAGCCAATGGGAATTTATCTGCCAAAGGATGGTAGTTATTTTTCCCCTTGGGCTCTTTCAGAACATATGCCCCTTCTGAGTTTGTTCCAAACCCATAATCCCCCGTTTCCTGATGAGCAGGAAATATTGCCAAAACATCTTCTGAAGTGCTCCTTGTTCTGCACCCTCTCCTTTGTCTGTCCCACAAGAACAGAAGAGCACAGTTGGGAGCTGAAAACTCTGCTCGTTTCATATGTGAGGAAGTAAATCAACAGTCTTGGGCAAAACCTGGGCCAAACAGTTAAATTGAAGGGGTAGGATAAAAAGTATCAAGTTCTACCTGAATTGAATCTAAACTGATTCTTGACAGCCTATAGTCCTGTTAGTTTTACTGATTTATATTGGTTATGTTCTTGTCACTGTTTAATTTTTCATTACAGCAACAGAAATCAATTCCAGAAAATAGATGAACCTTATTGAGGGTGTTCCTCTTGTTAAAGCCAACCTGTTTCACTACTTATACAGAGTTTGTTGGCTGGTGAAATACCTTTTACTAAAGAAAACCTTGATGATAGATATTAATAGGATACACGGTTAAAGCAAACCTACAAAGATCTCTGGACTCACAGAACAAAATGTTACTGTGATAGTTGTTCCAGGACAGAGGGTTTGAACAATCTGATGCTGGTCTTAATCCAAGTACTACTTCTCTGCTTAAAAACCTTGTTGACCACATTTTATTGCTTACAGAAAAGCAGTAAACAAAGTGACTGCAGTCTTTGCATGTAACCTGCAACCTGGAAATAACAGTTTTATGGAATTGAAATAGAGCACATATTGCTGGTCACTGAGGATAGAAAAAAATGATAAAAACATTGGCTAATTTCCAGTGGGACTTAAGGATTTGGTTGGAGGTATTCAGTTAACATGTTAACAGCTCTTTTCAAAGATGACACAGTGGGCCTTTGAGCAGGTTCCAGCTGTTGAAGTGCAGCGCAATAAAGGGTATGAAGGACTCTTTATTGTCTGTGGTTTGCATTTCCTTATTCTGGTGGTACTGGATGTCAGAGTGGTTCACTCTCACGGTTTTTAAAGGAAGGTTCAAATTTTACTGATTTGTGGCATCTATACTGGTTCTGTTGGGTGCAGCCCATGAATCCTCTAAAAAAAGAAGGGGAACTCATCTGGCCCAAGAACCTGTGCTCTTGCTGTAGCCAGGTTTTGCTCAGGAGATGTAAGCAGTTACCTGCTTGTGCAGCTCTTTTGGGTGATCTTTCCTAACTGATTACTAGTCACTGAAGGAACATATGAAGGAGTGCAGTGAGGATGCCTGGGGAAACGTCAGGCATTGCTGAGACACCCATCTGTCCTGAGTGTGTGTATATATAGCTGTAGCTATAGTATAGCTGGGCCTGGCAGGCTCTGCTCCTCCAGAAGGGAGTGGTTTGGGAAGTCATGTGAAAACAAGTCCCAGCATCAGAACAGGGAGCAGCCTCCCTCACTGCAAAATGCAGAAGGTTTAGAAGGGTGGGTTTAAGAGTCATTTTCCACCCCCTCCAAACTGCAAAGGGAAAGGAAGAATCTCAGGGTATTGCAGCTCCAACGCACTGCAAACGTTTTTGCAGAATATTTAATGTTTATCTTGGTCAGATGTTCCTTACAGTTGGCACTGTCTTGCCTTCTCAGAAAACAGAACTGCCTCGTCGGGACCTAGTTTACTAACAGTCTTCCTGGGAGTAGTGTGTGTCGCAGCACTAATGCTACCTACATCGGGGGAAATGGAATCCCTGGTGCCTCTCTACCTCCACTTAAGTGTGAATCAAAAGTTAGTAGCTGCTTATGTTTTAGGTGAGTACTTTGGGTTTTGTAAACGTTTTCTTGCAAATTCTGTGAGTCTGGAAAACTTCATCTGTGTTTGCCAGTGGGTTCAGGAAGCTGGATGGAGACAAAGCACCACATGACATTTTGTTTTGCATCCCCACGTATATCTTAATTTGCAGCCGTGGTGACAGCAGGGTAAATTAGTTATTGTAAGTGTTTTAGACCAGATTTGAGTCAATACTTATTACACACAGGCTTCTACATGTTAATTTTACCTTCATTTGATGATGGGCCAACCACGGTCATCTGCCAACAAGACGGAATGGAACGTCCTGTTTCTTATTCTTGTATTGCAGTAGTTACTCTATTGCAGGACGTAGGGCTCTTGTGTTACTGTGTTTCTCCCTCTAGCCCCGGTGAGCTGGTTTGTAAGGCCCAATTCTCACTGCCTTCTTGATAAGCAGTTGAAGTGTGTAGCAGTAAGTTACTGTAAATCCTTTCTAAGAGACCACTACCATCCACAGTTCTTCCTGATTTGTAACTTAACTCCTACATTAGCAAGCATAGGTAAGTTGCACATTTCATTTATTATGACTATTTCTCTATAACTATTTCAGATTTGAAGAACAGTCACACTAAACTCAATTCTCCTGTCCAGAAATGAGGATTTACAGGAAACGAGCTAGGCAGCTTCAAACTGATAGCTAGAGGTGAGGTAGTGATGGGGAAAGGTGCAAGTTCTTGATGGTTCATGCACAGTCAGCTGACTCACAGGTCAATCTGCTGAAGCAGTTTGAAATCTCACTTGTGGCTCTTTGCCCAAGCTGATGCTGATGGACTCTCAGATCAGGACCTTACGGTAATCCTCACTCTGCTTTTGAAAATTACTCCAGGTTCTGCTGGTGCCAGCTGCAGTATTAAACCATGTGACTTTATACATTTGCAACAACTGAACCTGTTTCTTGATTCCCTATGAAGTTTTGACAGGTTTTGGTTCCTTTGGTGGCAGTATTTTTAGTGTTCATGGACAGATTTTTTTTGTGTGCAACTCTTGCTTGTGTAGGAAGTCAATTATTCTTGAGAAGATGAAACCACTTTCTTCCACAAGGAAGTACAACTGGATTGTGGAGCATTTAATTGAAAAGGGTTGTTATACCACACCAGCTGGGCTATATGACATTTGAGAAGTATTTGATTTACAGAAATTAGTTAAACCCTTTACTGCCTGAAAGTCCCTGTGCAAGTGGTACAGGCTTTCCTGTAAGCACCCTCTGTTGTTACTCTGCAATGATGGAATTAATCCAAATTAAGGCCTCCAGCAGTTGTGGTAGCACTGGTTGTCTGAGCCAGTATAGACCTTAAGAAATAGCTGAACTGTAATTCCTCTTTAATGGATAAATTGCTGATCTGATGGAAGGCAGCATTACAGCTCTGTTCTGTCATGCTTCACAGTCTTCACAGTCTCATAAAGTAAATAATTTAAATCACTATGTAGTGGCAGGAGAGTAAAATAGTCTCAGAAACATCTTTATTCATGGTGAGGTCTGTAGGCTTTAGCTGAGTTCTCTGCAGTGAAAGGCTGTTATATTGACATCATCTGAGCCTGCAAGAAAGACTGCCCAAGAACTGATAAATTATTATTGTGATGTTACATAAGGTTGGAATTCAAGGAGCCTTAATGTTCTTCCCTTGCCTTGTGCAATATAACCCATGGCTAAGAACTTGCAGATTTGTACTTTTTCCTGTATCAGCACATAATTAAAGTGAACTTTTCGGTGTGCCATGAGTAGGTTTATTAGTCCCACATTTCCTGCTTTCTTCTGGTTTTAATTGTTTTTAACCTCTATCAGAGCAGGTTTTTTTTCCTCCCTCTTTAAAGGTCACAACAAAGAGTCTGTTGAAAGCTCTCTCTGCAGACTGACAAGGAAGCTTAACATCTTTGTGTAAAACTAGTCTTTGATCAGTTATTCTGCACAGAGCAGAAAAAAAGCCTTGGAGCCTTCAACTAATCTGCCTTACTGATGATTCAGCATTTGAATGACACTGCCCATAACTGGCCCCCATGAAAACTGGGGTTTGGGTTCTACTGTTACGCTTACCTAAGTCAAAATCTCAGTGTTAAGATTTTCCAGTAGCGAGATCAGTAATTGCTTGGAGTATTTATAGCTTCTTTAACATTCAGTGATTAGATAAACTGCACTTCAGTGTTGGATTTTGACTACATCAAAACTTGGAGCAATACTTCTAATATTTAAGTGTATGTATAAATGCATTCTGCATGTATTTACACACTTTTACATTGTTTTCTGGGCTGTGACAGGGTAAACTGTATTTTAAATGTTTTATTCAGTGAAATTGAAGTGTTTATTTCTTCATTCTTGTCTTTCAGGTCTCATCACCATGGTTATTTTGAGAACATGAGCAGTGAGTTCATAGGATGTCAAACACCTTACTGTATATTCACATCATGAATGTGGACTGCCTTTTACTCCCATTTGGCTCATTAAGATGCTAGCAAAACTGTTCAGTGATTTAAGATACCTTCAGAAGTGTAATATATTTTAACTGTGTATAATAAACGAAAGACTCAAAGCACTTTGCAGTGCTTCTGTAACAGACAGCTATGAAATGTTCAGTGATACCTGTGAAAATAATTTGAAAAACTTTTATATCTACGCCTACTGTAAAAAATCCTTATTAAAGCAACATTTGTTATTTTTAGTCTATGTTCACATCAGTGCGTGATCACTATAAAAGCAAACTGTCTTCTGTAAAACATTCATTTGGTTTGTGGTTGTACCTGCCAAGGCTGGCACATAACACTTCTGTATACAGACCAGAGGGGTCAGAGTCGTGACTGGTCATTGAAGAAAATTAAAAGTTCCATCAGTGAAACTATGAAATAAACCATGAATTTTAGGTGAAGAAGTAATTCTCAAATTTCTTACTTCATCATTACCAATATATCACTGAGTGCTCGTTTTCTTACTTGGGGGAATAATTTCTGCAAGAGCCATTTTGTATCACAATTGTAGACAATAAAAACAAGTTCTGTAATCAGATCCATTCATTTCTTAGGCATGCATGGAAGTGACATTAACAGAAGTTGTACTCACCCTGCACACTAATACAAAATTCACCATTTTTTCTATTTTAGAGACCAAACTAAGTATAGCAGCAAAGGCATTTCTCTACACAGTCCCTACCCCCACAGCTACCACAGGGACTTCTTTTCTGTCAGAAACTCCTGCTCAAATACCAGTTTCATATTTGAGGTGAACATTTATCTTGTTTCATATAACAAGTATTTCCCTTGGTTTGACATTTCATTGTTGAGATGTTCATTTTAAAAGGGCAGCTATTCTTGCATTTGAATCATACACACAAATCTTTGTTCATAAGAAGTCTATAGAATATGCTCTGATATGAATAAAAAATTTGGAAATGAAACCCTTCACCCCTGCATGTTATGGGTCCCTTTTCTGCCTATGCACGGAAGTACAGAAAAACCATGGAAAAAGCTGTTTCTTTTAAAAAAAGGAGAAAGAGAAGTTGAATTCAAGTTGTTATTCACTACATTTTTACTTATATCAGTAAGTCTTTAAAGGGCAATAAAATGTTATTTTAGTTTGATTCTCGGAAGAACTGAGATTGTGTCATCAATCAGTATCAGATGATAAAGTCAATCATTAACATTCACTAAAAAAGACCCCAAAATTGTTCTTAACTGGCTGAGTAGGTCAAGTCCCAGAGCCTGCTGCAGGCACAGCTCTTGTCTCCAACACTGAGCTCATGGTTGGGTCTATTTTCCTGCCACTGCAGGGCTGTATTCTTGTAGCTTCACTGTTCTTCACTACCTCCACTGTTAATTCTGATTTTCACAAGGTAGTTTAACCTGCTGTTGCTTGGGGAAGGGTGAGGGAATTGAACAGAAGTTGGGGAGATAAAACTGCCGTGTGGTACCTTATCTTAGCACCCAAAAGCCAGGCTAAACATTTAATTGTGCCCAAGCTGATTAAAAAAGCCCAACACAAACCTGCTTTTTTCCCCCCCATATCTGGGCATTCCAGTCATGGGCCAGGATCATGTTTTGCCAGGCACTTGGAGAAGTACTGAAGAGACAATTTCACCTACAGGAGCTGAGAGTCACTGTAACCAAGTCTGACACTTGCAGCTGCCTCAGTCCTGCAGGACAGCAGGTGCCTGGGGAAGGGAGATCACAGGACATGGACCCAGACTGCCAGTATTTGTTTTCAAGGTATCTAAAGAGTAACGATTGGTTTAGAAAAACACTTTGACCAAAGAAATCAGTAACAAAAAGTAATCATCAACCAAATAGACTAAAACATTGGACGACTACTTTGTCAAGGGCAAGCAAGGAGCAATACATAGATAAAAAAAGATTAAATGCACAGTGTAACTCAGCAGATGCAGATAAAACTGGTGCCTGGGCGAAATAAGGATGACAAGTGTGAATTCTGACTTCTTTCTACTTCAGGGAGGTTGCAGCACACTGCGGAATCACTGATTTATCAACAGTGTTGGGAAAACGAGATCTGAGGACAGTTTGAGTTCAGCACTGTGAGGGGGAATATATCAAATCATATTACATCATGGTCACAGAGGGGCACTAGTAAAAATTTACCAGGTGGATACACAAGATTTTTAAGATATTTCCTGATTTTATATATGTGTATATATATATATGTGCATGCATACACCTCTAATACTTACTTAACAGGGGCTCAGAAAACACTGAATGCCTTTGGAAATAAGACCCAAGACAGCGAATATGCCTCCTAGAAACAGCAGGAAAAACAGTTAAGTGTTCACGTCATTTCCCATTCCTGACTCCTAACACAAACAAACAGTCATTTCCTTGCAATGGACAAGTATTTTCAGCAGACAGTTGGGAGGGCTTTGAGATCATCCAGCAGAAACAATCCTCGTGTTTACCCAGCACTTGCCGTGGCACCGATATCTCAAACGAGCCATGCTGGCAGCAGGAAATGGGAGCCCTGCCGAGATCGCTTTCGGGAGCGTCACTCCCAGTCGCTGTAGGCTTGGTACATGATCTTCTCGAGGTGTTTGCACTTGTCTGGATCAGAAAATGCTTAAACGACCCTGTTTTCTCTAGAGGAGAAACTTGAAACTGCAGTAAACATGTGTTGCTGTTTCAGAGCTCCAGGGACAGATGGGGCTCTCAGGGAATCGGTTCATTCCACCAGGGATTGCAGCCGATGGAGCCCCTGAGACGGGAGAGTGGGTCCAGTCTCCTCACATGGCAACCACCTGGAAACAGATCCTGCCCTGCAAAGGGAAATGCTGGGCTGCTGCTGCCGTGTCTCAAAACATGTCCCGGGAAGACAACAGGGCATGCTGTCAGATGGGAACAGTCACTGGTGCTGTGGAAATAGCTCCACAGGGGCATTTCCAGCAGCTCCAAGAGGAGCCCATGTGTCTTCAACAACAAAGCAGAGAAATCCTTCCTGCAATCAAGTAGTTAAAATTGTCCAAGCCAATCGTATGTTATTTCATCGTATGTTCCTATGTAGGAAGTATCTGATAACCAACAAGCCTAAACTGGAAAGAGGCTGCCAAATAGGTTTGGCAATAAATCACCACATTTTAGTCCTCATTTGTCAATGTACATTTAAGATACCTCACTTTCCATGTAACAGCTTTCCTTATAAATGCCAAGTTCCACCATCCCTTTCTTTTGTCATGAATCTCCTACTTCAGACTTACATTTATTGGTAATCCACCTCACTGGAAGGGCAAAGCTACAGAAGGGAACTTGCCTGAGCCAGTAAAACAGTTCCAGGAATGTTTTGTTTACAGGAAAGAGAGCTCTCAGGTGCCAAGTGATATATGCTTTAGAGGGCCCATGGTGATCCAGGGCAACATCAAGTTTAAGGACCAGCAGGTTTTTGAAAAACCCTTGTACAGGAGGTCTTAAAAACACCTCAAACCTTGAATCACCTTCTCTGTCAGGTGGGAGTTTGAGTTCTCGGGTCAGCTCAGGTGCTTTGCCCTCTGACCCTGCATGAGACCCTTTGGGCAGAAAAAAGAAGGGAACAGAAAGCCATACAAAGCATGTGGGGCTGAGCAATCCTGGTATTGATCCTCCTGCCAGCTGCATGCAGAGAGAGGGGCTGAGTGGCTGTAGAAAACAAGTTCCCTCCTGTGTCCTGTGGAACAGGGCACTCACCTGTTCACAGCAGGGTAGGGAAGGCACCATCTCTCTCTAGAGCTGGAAGAGAAACATCTGAAGCTAATGGTGCTGCAGTCTTCCCTGCAGGAATAACGTGCTGCCTGAGGAAATTAAATTAAGACTGAAACCACTGAAGGAGAGTGAAGTACATTGTTGCCAGCAGCACATCACTCACTTGTTACTGCTGCACAGAAGCTGGTGAGGATTGGGAAACCACTGCTACACCATCAGTGAGAGCCATTTACAGATAAGGACTGTGTAAACCAAAGGAGCCCAGAGGACAAGTGTATCCTCAAAAAGGAGTGCTGGGGGAATGAACACAGGCAGCGACACAGCATAACAACTAAAGCCGAGTAAGGGGATACACTCACTTTTGGGTCTATTTTTGTCTTCTATAGAAGCTCTCCACTGTACACTAACGAGCTGTTTACTTTGGATAATGAACTGTAGCTAATGCCCATCAGCTCTTGAAAATCTGCAAAGCTGTATAACCATGCTGACAACATAATGTGGAATTAAATGCAGGCAAAGTAACTGCACTGGTCTTCGAAACAGCAGAGACTCTGAAAAGGAGTAATTTAAGCAAGAGCACAACCATGATTACAGGCACAATCAAAGCAATGAGTGACCTCCTCACTGTCAGGAAAAAGACTGGTAAGAAGGTCTACCTCACAAACAGGTTCCCTGTAATGGAATGTAAATCCATGTTTCCAATTTAAAATAAAAAAAAATAAATTTAACAATAAAATTTACAATAGCAAAACATTGTTTACAATAGCAAAATGAGAGTTTTCTTCTCTAGAAAACTGCAGACACTCGGCTTGAGTAGGAACATCAACGCATTAGACAAGGCTGCGCTTTGCCAAACAAGAAACCACCATCAAGAGACAAATAAAACTGCAGTAAAGCTCTGGAATCCCGAGTTCCATCAACATCACCAAACCCATTAGTGCCTTTCCCTCAGGAATCTGCCAGGAATCTCCAAAATCGAAACCGACTGCTGAAGTGAATGCACTTTGAAATGAAAGGATGTTGATGTATTTTTAGCAGGAAGCTTCTCGCAGCGATTTCAGTGCCAGCTTTATTTAAACCAGCTTGAAAGACAACACAGTACCTGATTTCTGTGCCACAAACCCCAATGTGTGCTATGCACCTAGTTTTGATTCTTCTCCACACAAGGGCAAAAAGTAACCAGGAGAGCCACCTTTCCAAAGATTAGTACCTGCAGCAAAACCTGCTCCCTCTTCAGCAGCTTTTCCTCCTTAGGCTGACATGCAGCAAAATTCTAAACACTTACATACAATTGTTTATCATGGAAGGAAATCTTAAATAATAAGCATTTTCCTAGGCTCTCATGAAGCAAGTAAAAGATGAAGAAACTAAACCATCAGAAGAATTTTAAATTTGATAAATGCCGGATTTGTCTGAGGAATCTTCATGGCACTGGGGATGTCTCACCAGTTCCTTGAGAGACACAGGGAAGCCAGCACAAAGGCATGTAGAGGCCTTGTTTGGTTTTCGTTTAAATGCACTCAACTCCTCCCCCCTTCTGAAAGTTCTGTTCCTGAGCCAGCTACTGAAAGTCAAACAAGGTTATTCTCCTTCAGTGGTTTATTTTTTCCCCTCCTCTCTCTCTCTCATGCTTCTACCACAAAACCCCAACAGGGGAAGCAATCTCGCCCCTCCAGGATGTGCACAGGGTCTGGGTCTGGGTCTGCTTGGAGTGCTCTGTGACTCTGGAGCAAGGCCTGGGCTGACTGGCAACTTGTCTCCAGATTATCAAACAAGGATGCTCACACCAGACACAAAGAAATGGGAAGGCTCCACTGTACAGGTAAAAAGATCACCCAAGACATATCCTTAGGAAACAAACCTGAGGTGACAATTGTTTGCATCCAGTTATTGAAACGGACTCTTGCCAAGGACTCCTCTTTGTGTCAGTAAGGTTTTAATTACTGTACTGTAGCTGTAAACATTCAATTGCATTTACAAATATTTTAACTTGTTGCTTCCAGGAGAAGAGGGATCAATTTAAACTCCATCTGCCAGTTGGTGATGAGAAAGGTTGCTTAAAACAGGATAGAAAGAGCTCACAGAGTTTAATTATGACTCCTGAAGTTCTCTATTTTAAGTAAGTGAGTTACGACTCCGACATATGCAAGAATACAACAGCATAAAGTGAACACTTCTGAAATGACGACTGCCAAGGGAGGCACAAGCTGTTCTCAAGCTCATGGAGTGCCAGAGGCCCCTCCTGCCTTCAGTCACTTCACTGGCAAATCTTTGCACAATAGCAGGGCTGGACTCACAAACACAGCACTGACATGGAACCACAACACACAGCTATAAATCAAAGTATCTCAGTCTCACCAGACTTTGGAGACCTGTTCTGTTTGTACGGGTTGGTGATTATTTACACTCAAGTTTTCTGAAAAAAGCTGAAAAGAAATGAATTAGGATTAAGTTCACACTGATCTCAGGAGGACTGTGGGCAGCTGTTCAGCTGAGCATTCGGGTCACCCACCTTGCTGACAGCTCACAGGAGACCCTGTAAGTCAGCCTGGCTGAGGCACAGACTCATTCTCCTGGCATTCGTGCCTCTCTCCCGGTGTGAAGTATCTCCCTCTGCTAAATGCAGTAACCACCGAAGCGCTCATTCCAAAAATACAGCCCCCTGAGCACTGGCACCGTTACCAACCTTCCCTCAGCAACTGTGTCACTGCAGAGAAGGTGGAAGGAAGAAAAACATCCATCAGTTGTCAGGGAAGACACAGCGGCCCAAGACCCGATTTAACTGCCAACAAATCCTACAGGACAGTTTTCAACCAGAGCAATCAAGTGCCAAACACAGGTGTGACTTTGGAAGGGGCCATTAGTGGCAGAATCCCAGAGAGAAGCAGTTGTGTGCCCCAAAAGGGCTGCAGAATAAAGAAATTTATATATAATTATATAATTTTATATATATATGATCGCAATACTTTCAATATGGCCCGAGTTGAGAAAGTTGCTCATTTCTTCTCAGAAGAAGACAAAAGCACAGACACTTGTCACAAACTCAGCTCAGTTGAGGGACACCACATGCAACAGCCCTATGACAGTGACACAGATTCAAGCAAAGCTTTGGCATTCATTGGTCATGAGGAAATGAGGAGTTACTAAAACAGAGGCAATACCAACAGCATGAGTTACTACTTGAGTACTGGGTTGATTATGCACATTGTATGACACCCTGATTCCCTGAATTCAGATACATATCTTGCAGGATAATTTATTTTAAAAATTTAACATTTAATTTCAATGGGAAAAAAACCCCTATACATGTCTCCTGACTCCATGGCACAAACTGCAGTTTCTTGACGTGGAATCAAAACATTGAGATGTTTTTCCATAAGTTCAAAGCAACTTCTGTTTTGCAAAAGCAGAGAAAGGAATGGATGCAAATAAATAACTATTTCTCTCCAACAACATTAATTGGCCCAGAGAGGTGTGGACTCTCCATCCCTGGAAGTGTTCGAGCCCAGGCTGGATGGGGCTCTGAGCAACCTGGTCCAGTGGAAGGTGTTCCTGCCCATGGCACAGGGTTGGAATGAGATGATCTTTAAGGTCCCTTCCAACCCAAATCATTCTGTGATTCTATAATTAACTGCCCCACTTCCTCCCAAGAGTTAAGACCCTCAGTATTTTCCAGCAGAGTAGCTTTTGTCTTCCAAAGGACTTCACCATAACTTCCTCTAGGTATAAACTCAGGACAGGTGTAGCTATTGAAGTATTTTCAAAATGTTTGGGTTTATTCTCCTTTATCCCAAGGGTTGTGACAGACCTGTAAGACAGCATGGCACTAGGAAAACACGTAAGTCTGCTGCAGATTTTAAGGCAAACTTAAATGTAAACTAGATTGGGTGGAAGCAAATTACAACAGATATTCTGATTTTAAAAGAAAGCATTTAATCCCAGATGAACAAAAAAGAATATGGTTATCTAACAAAGTGCAGAAACAGTAAAACACATTTACTTTTCCATTTATTGGCACTTATTTGAAAAATAGCATAAATATTCAACAGAGAAGAGACAAGTTGACCCACACGCAGCTATGAAACCCCTCCACTGATGAATCTTTTAACAAAGACTCTAAGAGACACCAGGAGGTTCATTCTTAAGAAATAAGCAAGATTTTTTAAAAAAAGAGTCTTGCTCTCACCACAGAAGAGTGAATGCACAGCAACTCTTTGGCACATACCTGAAATTGCAAAACCAAACTTTGCCTTGTCAGACAAACAGACACCAACCCTCACGTGTCCGTCTGCACGGGCACAAAGGGCAGCTGGACTCAGAGAGGAACTGCAACCAGCAAGGGTACATTACAATAATTTAAGAGGAATGATATCAGAAGTAAACCATGTCGTATCTTCCTAGAACAGCATCAGACTATTAAATACATTCTATTTTCTCTCTACAATAAGGACACAGGGAGACGGGTCATTGGCCCTCAGGTCGCCGGGTCTTTGCGCTCCAAGTCATCCACTTCTGCTTTGGATGGCTGCTGTCAATCAAAGCTTCACCCATGTGAATCTTTCACAGCAGAGTTCAGGGCAGGTTTTTCTCCTACTTGAGGACGTTTCCATACTTTTCTTGCTTTATGACACGCTACAAAGATTTAGTGTTTAAAAATAAAACGTTTTGCTTCATTATAAACCTCTCGGAAGAGAAGGTTTGGAACCACATAGCACAGACATGTACAAATGGGGACTCAGCTGGGGAAGTTTGGATGCACAGCAGGAGCCCAAAACCCAAATGAGGTTGCCACTGGAAGATCTCTATAGACAGTTGTCTATAGGGGGGCCTGCATATTTTTCCTCCTGTTTGGGAAATCTCAGAGTTGAGATCAAGATGCCTCAACACATTGACTTTTCAAACATCTCAGATTACCAGATTCTAGCTTCCAATTAGCATCTGAAGTTTTCAACAGCAGAAAGGACTTGATGTCATTGTTTGACAAAGTGACATCAGGAGATTAAACACAGATTAAACAGGTTTGATCTCCTCAGCCTGTAAAAAGACATTCAAGATTTCTCACTGTATCTGTCCAACACAAGTCATATATGAGGACAAATACTGACTGTTAAAATAACGCATTTCTGAAGTACTAAATATTAAAGCCTCAGGATTTAATGTTTTGTTCCAAATATTACCACTACTTTTCCCTATTAAAAGACCTTTAACAGAGCATCTACCACTGCAATACATCATCTAAATGGGGAAGAAAATAATACAAAACCCCAGAAGAATGTTCCACACCTAATTTAGATTTAGTCAAAACAGCAGTCATATAAAATCCAACATATAAATTTAAGTTGACAATTCACCAACTTCTTCTTTGGACATCCATCGGAACATAGGATTGATTAAGAGCCAATCATAACAATTCCCCCCCACCCCAGTATTCCCCCTTACATACGAAGAACTAAAAAATATAAATATCTAACACTCTGAGAATAAAAACAATTAATAAGATGATTCATTGGTTTCAGACTGAGGACAAACGTGACAGTTATCTGCTCCTACACAAGCACCACATTATACGAGGGAGGACACTGGCTGCTGGCAAGCCAAGTCTTCCACAAGCAGGATGCACATCCAGCCTTTGTAACTCATACCAAGGAGACAATATCCATGGCAAATCCACATCTTGCTGGTTGATGTGAACATCCAATGGGTCTGCAACCCAAATGCTTGCTGTTAATTTAGTAAATGTCATACAAATCACTAGAAACATGAATTCCTCCTCAAGGAACTACTCTGGAAGTTTTCTAGAAATAATGACATTCCTGGAAGTTCCTATGAGGAACAGAATCGGTTACACACAACAGAAAGTCTTGGTGATATCCAGCCCGTTTCCTGTGTCCATCAGCAGACTCCTGCTCCTCAGTTCATGGGTAACTTGGCCGTAAGATCTACTGGTAAAAAGGGGGATCTGGAGTCAGAGAGCGAGACTGGAGAGTCTGTGCTGGTGCCAACTTCTGCTGGGGAGTCACAGGAGGAGCCGGCACTGCTCCTGTTGTCATCGAGGGCGTGTGAGGACAGACTGAAAACAGAGCAACATCAGGACGTGAGAAACGAGGCACTGGGGAGTCCCAGTACCAGCTCCACTCATTATAAAGCCCTTTCAAACACACACATACACATCTCTGAAGGAGCAGTAAAGCCCCATGATCTGAGATCCATCTGCAACCCCACACCCTGCAGTCACTTCCAGACAGACATGGAACGCTCTGCCCGTTTCTTCCTTTGCTCACCCAGAAATGGGGCACAGATTAGAAGACCTGGGCTGAGCAATCCCCTGCTAGCTTTACCCCATCCCCAGGGCCTTGAACCAGCACACAGCCAGGGGTCTTTTCTGCCAGGAGAGACAACAATAATAAACTGCACAGACTCCACTGTACTGCAGATCTCATAGGACACAAATTCGTAACTATAGTGATCTACCATCAGTGACAGTAGCAAAGTGATTTTTTAAAAATTATCATCTGCTAAACCAAGATGAAACAATTGAATCCACACTGCTATGCCTACTGTGAACAGGGTGTGCAAAAAGGGTATGTTTTTGAAGTACCTTTAAAACATCTATTTTGCTACTGCTACTGCAGTGTGCTCAAAGCTTGTGCACAGTTTGTACATCAGCTGAGAGGCAAAAAGGACAAAAGTACTGTGAACAACCCTCTCTTGATAGCTGTGTGGGCACACCCTGTGTATTATTAACCTCTTGACTAAAACACTAGATCAAAATCCCTTGCTATTTCGAGTCATTACGATTTCTAACAAAGTACTTTTTATCTCCTCCCAGCAGGGAGGGTCAGACAGACTCATGTTCCTCTGTGACTAAGAGCAAGGGAAAAAAAAACAAAACCCCATCCACCCAAAAGCATCAGCATTCACATTTGATTGCATCTTGAAACTGGACTACAAAAACTGCCAGCCATGAGGTGTCTTTTCCTAAACATGGTCAACTCCCACATAGGGGAAGCATGTTATCAGTCAGGCCTAGACACTGTAAAATTATAGTGAATATTGCTGCCTGTTTATTGTGACAATTTCAGTGCTGTAAAGTTATGAGATGTCTGTACTAAAAACAAACAAACAAAACCAATTTCAAGTATAATCATTGCTAGAAGAAAAAAAGACTGGTATGCTGCTGCTGAGAGGGACAATGAATAACACAGCATTTACCATCCCCCAAGGTCTGCCTGATGTGCAGCTTCAGGGGTAAGCATGTTGGTGGATCCTTGGAATAATCTTTTGGGATGATCTTCCATCTCTGTCACACCTTTGGGAAGAGATAAGGAATGATAAAAATTACTACTCATTCAAACTAAAATCTGCTTTCAATGTACTTCTACAGAGCAAACAGAATACAGGTTCAAACTTATTACAATAGATTCCTTTATATTTAAACCATAGAATTTAGATGCTGAAACACTGCCTATTTCTTCAAAACATTTTAGTCCCAGCTTCAGTATTTAGTGAGTTATTATCTGGGGTTTATATATCAGACATCTATTCTTCAGTAGTGAAGAATAATCTTTTTGTTTCAGTTTATCCAGCTATCAGTTCACTGACCAGCTCCACCAGAGCAGAGAAGCTGAGAAGAATGAAAAAGAACAAGGTCCAGGATTATCAAAACACTTTTACATTGACTTTGATTTCCAAATACTCCAGAACAAGAAAGGAGAGATCTATGCTTAAATAGGCTATGACAGAACTCAGATAAAAGTATTTTAGAAGTTGTCTCAGAGTCAGAAATGTTCTGTAACGAAGGTGAAGCAGGAAGATGTAAAAACAGATGCAATAAAATAGCCAGAAGTTAAACTTTAAGAAAAATGTGGGAAGATAGAGAAGCATTAGACCAGAACAACTATTAGTTTTATGGAATAAAGATGTTTTATCATCTGTAATACCTTCTATTTCTAGTCACTTTTTGAAGTATCAGCCAACTGAACAGAATTGTGAAGAAAGCTATATGAATTATTATATAACTAACAAGTTGGCCTATTATAATAACCAAACCTAAATACTGTACCTTTTCTTTTTATTGATCCAAGAACACTTGGTCGAATGCAGTTAATTGGACTCTGGCTTCTCCTGCTAAAAGAAGGCATTTGCTATTCTGAGATCATCATTAAAAAAAAGAAGTTTGAAAACATATGAAGAATCAAAAGATACTCAGAAAACAAACTACTAAGTGAAAAATACTAAGAAAATAGGCATTAAAATAGCTTATCCAGAACAAGTTCTTTTTTTTCCTCCCTGAAAAAAGACCAGGAAGCACAGACCTGAATAGCAAAAGTTTAATCACATTATTTCACAACTGGGGCAGTCTAAAACCTCACATGCAGGCACTGACCACATCTCAATTGACAGGCAGTGCTTTGCTGAACTGTTAAGGCCTACTAAAATTTAATTATAAGCCCACATCACTCAAAACAACATCCAATGCAACTAAAACCCAGAAGGAGTAACAAACCCTAAATCTGTTTGAGTTTTCTTCCCCCAAGAATTCAATTACTTAAGATGTATTGAGAGCACAATAGAAACTACACTGAGAAGACAGATGCCACAATGCAGCCCACTTGCCCAATGTTGTGATATGAGGATTCTGACAAATGTTTTACAGCACTGTAAAATCTAAAGTTTACGCCAGTATAAAAATTTGTATTTGTGCTCAGAAATCAATGATGAATATAACAAATTCTGGTATTTCAAACATCTACTGTGAACAAGTTATGCTGGTGTCTCATCATTGATGTGATCTTGTACTTACCTTGAAAATCTCCTTGTTGGACTTGGGCTGGGACTTGGAGGCAGTCCACTGCTACTGACCAGACTTTGCAGGGATGGTGAGAAACATTGCTGAGAGGAAAACAGGTCGTGTTATTTACTTATAAAGTCTGTGTCACTCCCCTGTGGTACCAAGTGATGCTGATGCAGAGAAATAAACAACCCAGTATCAATTTCAGCAACCAGTCACTGAGGCTGCTGATAGTGAGACACCACCTTCTGCTACTGAGGAAAAAAATATAAAAGTTGGACAGATTCCATTTTCATGCATATTTATTTCACCATACTCTGGTTAAACAGACTTACTTATTTTTTGTTAGCTACAGATTAATAGCTGAACACTCCACAGAAATTCACATCCACAAGCTGTGCAGCTGCTAGTATGTGCTGGTATTTTCTGGTTTGGGGTTTCAGGGGGTTTTATTTACTCTCTAGTTTCTTGTTTGCAGCTGAGGTAGAAAGGAGCAGGTGGCTTAATCTTTTGCTACTAATTTGGCTGAATTTATTTAGCACTACTCAAGATAACACCATTATTAGCACATTTTGCTCACCTTCCCTATTCCTCTTGTAGGTGAAGGAGCTGGAGAAACTGGAACAAAGTCTACTTGCTTTGGTGATAGCGATTTTTCAAAATCATTGTCACTCTGTAAATATGTAAATAGTAAATAGTACATATAATTAATCTTATGAGCAGGTACCTTAACATAAAAAGGATTGACTGGTGTGAAATTCCAAAGTTATCCTCCATCATATCAATAATTTTTAGGTAGCCATTTATGAGCTTATGTTTAACAATAAAAAAGCCTTAAATATTACATGGTATCAGAACATGGAAGAAAATTTGACCAGGCAGACATCCATGCAATTTCCTTCTGATATACCAGCCCAAGGAACCCACGTGTGCCTTGAACAACTGATAATTCTATGCCTTGTTAGTGTGAAAAATTGCTGATCAAAAGCAGTGCTATGCTAACACCTTAATTGTAGGTCAAACTATCAAAGAAAATGTTGACATGAGAGAATCTCTAGTGTCCTGATACTGATGATAGAAACACAAATTAAAGCATGAATGCATTACCAGGCTCAAGCTCTCCTCCCATGAGTGGCTCATCTGCATTGCTACTTGCACTTCTCTATAAAGAAGAAAAGAAATGTATTGTCCCGGGCCCACAGACAGCTGAGGTAACTGTTCTAGTTTGCCTTAGTGCTCACCTTTCACGAACTGTTTCTCTGTTCAGCAGATTCATCCCTTCTTCCTAAAAGATCAGCAGATGAAAAAATAAGATCAAAAAAAGCCCTTTGCTGCAGAAGATCAGAAAAGCTGTGGTTTCGTTTCACTTTGTCACGCGGAAAATTTAATTCAACTCCCTTAAGCAACAATAACTTAACGTTCTCACTACAAGAAAAGGAGTGAAGAGAGGATGAGAAAGATGTAGCAAGAGAGATCATCACATACCAAGTGCTTAGGTGAGCTCGTTGTTTCCCAAGCAGCTTTATTTTCATTACTACCCAAGAGCTAGTTACGAAACTGAATAATAATAATATGAACCAAAAATTCTGCACATGCTAGAGCCTCTTTATGCAGTCTTGCATAATGCCATTTCACAAAGTCGACACTGGTACATATAATCCTCAAAAGCATGGCTGGATTCATACCTTATTCTATGGATTAGTGACTAACTAGACACTTGTCAGCATCTCATTTGCAATACACTGCATTGCACACAATGAATTTGGGATTTAGTGAGGGTTTTTTTCTAAAAAAAAAAAAAATCTCCATAAAATATTATTAAAATGGCTCAAATATGTAAAATTAAACTAAACATTAACACCAAATTCAAACTTGACTCAATCTCCTCTTAGGTAGAACAGCCTTCCTTAAAATTAACTGAATGCCACCCAGTCTGTTGAGTGAATGAGTAGATTCTCTAATTCAGTCCAGTTTAAGAGTAAAGGTTCAACTAAACATCTTCACAATCTTCATCATAAGAAGGAAGAGTCTGAGGTAATTCACCTGTCTGGTAATTTGCTCAGATTTGAAAGAGATCAGAAGTAAATCACAAGGTTCTCACTAAGTACACAGGACATGGAATTAATTCCAACTTGTGAATTTAACGATCAAACACACATTAAGAAATTACACTGTTTGCTTTAACAAATAGGAATGCCAAAGTATTTTCCAAAAAACTGAATTATCAAACTTTACTTCATGTAATACAGCAGAGCTACAGCAGTTCATTCCTTTGCTCTCAGCATTTCTCATTATATCTCCCTGCTCATTGCAAAGGGGGTTGGACCAGATGACCTTTAAAGGTCCTTTCCACCCAAACTAATTTATGATTCTATGATATTTACATATTAATCCTAAGCTTTTTTATATTGATAAAAACAGCTCTACAACTGACCCAAGTGCTTCAGAGTCTCTTTAAGCCTGTAAATTATTTACATAATGAAAGCAAGCAGTTATTTTCTTCAGGCTTACTGTGCAAGTACCTTAAATATCTGAGGTGGGAAACAGAAGTGCTTTCCACTACCTCAGACAGTATACCCTAAAAATGCTGTCTGAAGCATTAAATAATTTTCTTAACTTTTCACCCTGTAAAAATCAAGCCTAGCCATTGAAAACTAGCAAGCTAAGAAAAAAAAATTAAAAAAAAAATCAAACATCTTCAAGCCATTTTTATAAACATTCTACTGTCAAAAAGTGGAGATATAAAATGAAGGAGCCACAAGAGCTTGAGCTTGTTGATTTTAAAGCTGGAGTCTTCAGACTGCGGTTGCTGGCTGGGAGCAGAGCTATTTGAGCCTGTTCAGATATTCCCCACACCACCCCCTCCCTACGTGTTTGCTCTGGTGCCCTTCCCCCTCCGTTCATGCTGTGACAGCACAAGCACAGGGATCTGGATAAGAAAATTATACAGATGAAAAATAGCCCAGTAAGAAGAGCACAAACTATTTTTTAGCCAGAGTGCTTCCTTATCCTGCTCGTTTTCTGGCTGCACAAAAGTCTTGAGCCAACACAAGTTAAGGAACACTTTGTTATTGGCCCTGAATATTTATGCTGGTACTGCTGCCAAAAACTTGGTGAAACTTTACCCTAAGAGCTTACATTAAAGTAAAATGTCCATTTTAAGATTCCTCTCTCTGCTCAAATCCTCTTCTCGCTGTAAGATGCATTCTGCTTCGTGAAACATGGAGCAGGGTAGGCCGTTTGAAAATAAAATCTACAGCCACTTGAAGAACATTACACATCAACTGCAAAAAACACAACCACCTATAAAAACCTTAAATTTAAAAAAGATCAGGCTCTGTGGTTACCTGTTTGATTTGATGCAGGCGGCTGCTGGGAATACGGATAGGAGACGATGGCACAAACTGCAAAACAAAGTCACAGACAGCTGAAAGTACAGCAGAAGGGAGGGAAAGGTGCAGCAGGAACATCAGGAATCACTCTCTAGGGCTACCCCAAACTACAAAAAAAGTAATTAAAAAAATCACTTATAACGTTCTTAGTATATATAAACTATGTTATTTACTTGCAAGAACACGTTAATATGTATCTCCACATTGTGCTGCTTGGTATGCTCACAGATGCTAATTAGTATCAGCCTGGCTTCCATTCCATTTCCAGGCAACTAGAACTGACAGCCTTCTCTGCAGAATGGGGCTGCTTTTCACTAACACCCTGTCACCCTTAGTATATATGTTGGCATAAATATTTTCCTTTATGTGATTCAGAATATTTATTTTCATTTAAGTGAGCCAGAAAGCTCCCCAACAGATCCTTTAAAAATACAAAGCCAAAACAACACATTGTACAAAAAGGTTCCTGGATTGTTGTCCGCCTATAAATGAGTACTTTGACAGGTGAAAAAAATCAGCTATGAGAAGGCTAACAAAGAGTTAAACACTTTCTTTATGGTTTCTCAAGAGCTTCACCAATTTGGGTGAAATCAGAGAAGACGCCACTAAAAATGGTCCTCTGTTAATGTTGACAGTTTTGCATCAAGATCCCACTGGAACACTGATTTAAAACTGAACACTCAAAACCGAATAATTTAAAGTGATTATTTTCTCAAAATATAATTTTCTTTCATATATTTCCCATCCCTCAAACTGTCAACCTTCAGTTGATTTTTGTCATAGCCATTCAGGGAACAAAAATTCTAAGCTAAAGCTGTGAATAGAGGTTTAACTTCTCTGTAAGATGAAAATCCTTCCAAAAAATAAGGTGTCTTTTCAAAAATGGGCATGTTCAGAAGGAAAGGTTTGCATTATTATGAGTGTTTATACACTTTATTCAGTAAAAGGCTTCAGCCCTTTCACAAAACATTACTAGAGCTCTTCATCATGCTAAAGCTGGAGAACCAACAAACATTCAGTTAACTGTTACTGCACCATCTTCTAATCAGTGCCACAGAGAATACAAAGATTTTGCTTCTGACACAGTCATGGTAAGTTATCACAAACAATTAATGCTTCATATATCCAGAATCTTCCTTCTAAAAAAACAAGACATCAAGACATCACACCCTTCTTTTCTCAAAAAAATTCAGCCTATCAGACTCACACAGGGGATGTCTAATGTTTGTCCTAGAATTTAGTCATCATAATATATATAGTACTAAAGTCTTACAGCTATAATATCCTGACTGGCTACTTTTTAAGTCCAGTTTAGGTCAGTTTTGCTATTATACTGGGCTCCCAAAAATCCTCTACACCTAATAAAAATTCTTCCAAGCTGCACTAGCCAATGTAGACCTTGAGTTGACCTTGATTCTCACACAGAGAGAAGGATTTGGACAATAGTGCATTCCTGCCTATTCACTCTGTCATTCCACAGTAGAAATGCATTTGTTCCACTCATTATATTCTAATTTTATGACTGTGATCCACATAGTTTAAGGTTTGACATTAACAGAATATGTACAAAACCTGTGGCTTGTGGTGTAAAATGAAAATTATAAAAAGGCAGTTAAGTGTTCCTCTGCAGGGTCTAATGCACTGACTTAACTCTGAGGATCCCACACCTTGTTTCCAACAAGTCATCATCCTCGCTTTGTTAACATTTAAAGCTCACTTCTGGTCTGTTTGTATCCTTTGATTTCATTGTTGTGAAAAGACACCATAGTCACTTTTAAAGGATATCTGCTAAACAGATGGAACTGTTAAAATTATGTTACTCAAATCCCCAATGTTTTAAGAGAGCACAAAGTTAATAAAAACATTACAAACTATTAGACTACTACAGGGGAAGAGAAACACCTTCCCCCCTTCTCCAGTGTGTCAGATGCTGTTTTCCACTGCAGGTAAAGTTTCAGAAGTGCCAGTCTGGAGGCACCACGGGCAAAGTGAGCAGCGACTGCCCTGGCCCCTCTGCCCTGCCCTGCAGTGCCCTCTGCCTCCTGCCAGCACAGCCACTTGTGGGGCCACACTGAACCCCAGCAAGGAACTCACAGAGAGTTTAGAAAAACAACAAAAATTAGAAACAAATTTTAAAAACAGCTTTTGCTGAAACAGCACCTAAACATCTAACAACGGACTAAACAACCACTTTGCTTAAACAACAAAACAAAACCCCCAACCACACAAAACAAAAAGAACACCAAAACATTTACTCCCCAGTGCCACTGATATCTCCTGGAAGGAAATAAACAACAGATACTGAGCCTAGTTGATCCTTCCTTGTAGTGTCAGAAAACTGCAGATCAAGCCTTAGCCCAAATGGCAGGGAAGCCCCTTGCAGACATCATTATAAAACAGTTGGAGTCAGAGACTTGGGGAAGCTACTCAAAAAATAGATTTTAGAACCCGTTGAGCAACTGGGATGGCCATCACAGTCCTGAAGATGCAGTTGATGGAGTATGACCTCCAGTTTTCAGAGATTTTAGCAACTCCCACTGCTCCTATGACAGTGAACACAGAGTAGATAAGTACTAATCAACTTTCTTCCACAAAGTTTACAAAACATAAAACTTTATCTGTACTTATAATACTAAATTAACACAGGGTTAATTTAGGGTTATTTAGGTTAATTAAGGGTTTTGAAGTACCTTTATCACTTACTTAACGCAAAATTTAGTTTACCAAATTAGATGTGATCTAACTCCTTAGAATGTCTCTAACATCATAAAACTACATGTACTTCCTTGCTACAGCAGGAATACCAGGGGAGGTTGCTTAGGGTCCTTAGTGCTGAAAGTTTAATTATTTTCACAAAGTGATTTATCTGAGGATGATCCTGGTTTAAGATCACATAAGGATGAGAATCCCAAGGCTCATTTCCAATTCCATCCTCCTTGCAATCTTCAACAATACCACAAACCAGACCATAACTCCATGGAATATCTCAAAGCAGACAAGGCACTGATCTAGCAGTCAATGGGGCATAAGTAAAATTTCAACTGTATTTTGTCAGCACCTGGTCAGCTGGGAGTGAAGAAGAAAGTTAACTTTCAGGACACTTTTTAATGACAGGGGAAGGGTCAAGAACATCATCCCATGAAGGTGGGAACACTGGTTCGGTCCAGAAGACTGGAACATCTATTGGGGCAGCCAGAAGAGCCAGCCCATAAGTGAACTTGCTGCGATCATGTACAGGTGTTCTAAATCAGTCAAAATTACACCCTTCTACCAAAACTCTGCATGATACTAAAACACAAAATACGCAGCATTTTGTCTGGGTTGAAGCACCATGGGTTTAGATTAGTATTTTAAAAATTCAGATCTGAGGAGCTGTAACACCAGAAGTCTGACAAAAGCTGAAATCACAAATGAATGTCTCAGAGACACGGCATCATTCATTCTGGGAGTCTTGAGATTAATGTCCTGTCAGCCAGTTCTAACTTGTTATTGCAGTTGTGAATTAGAGCAGTCTATTCTGTCATTTCTATATAAAAGACTATTTAAGAGATCAGAGCATCACTGCCCTTTTTTCCTTAAGCATCAGAAATCATTAACACAGATTACTGATCAACAGTACAGCTATGTAATTAGTTTTCATTGCAAACTACCTTTCTTACTCTATCCTAGAGCATCTGCTTGCATTTTATAAGCAAAGCTACCATCCCAATGACAAGTATGGTCTGGCTACGGGGTGTTAATGTCACAGTCCAGAGCCTTGTTTCTGAAAGCACGTGGTGTTAGCTTCACAGACTGCAATCTAATTTTGTTTACTGCTGTTTGCACACTTCTGCTTTGCACAGAGTGGGGTTGGTCTGACAGTTCTCTTACCGGGCTGTGCCGATTCATGACCGTGGTGCTGTTCCTGCGGGTTCGCAAGACGTTGGCCTGGAACACCTGTGAATTATCGCTGTGAAAAGAAACATTTGTCAAATGCAAAAGCCATTTCCTCCCTATCAAAAAGTACCTCTTAATATAAGCTCAGTTTCCAATGCTATGACAGCTGTCATGTCAAGACAAAGCACTCCAGAGACAGGTGTAAGAACTCTTATAGCTTGTTGGCAGAGAGTGTAAATCAAATTGTTCATCCTCCAGTTCCCAGCTACTTCAATTAATGATTTTAATTAATCATATTGAGTCTGCAGAACAACTGAAAAATTGTTTAGACTGCTCATTTCTGTGGGAATTTCTGATGTTTGGAATGGCTGCAGTTTGTACACTGCTTTGAATGTCATTCAACAGAACAAATGTATAAATGACATGTAACTGAAACCAGCTTCAATCCCATAGGTAAAATAGAATTTAAAAATACAGTATCGTGATACATCTTACCACTACGACATTTAATAAGTTCTAAACTTTTTTCCAGGAAAAGTTAAATTAAATATACAGTGAAATCAGTTTTTAAAGCCCCACAGCATTCACTGAAATAGTGTAAAATTACTTATTTTATACAAAATTAGTTCCTTTCTCAAGGAAACTTTAGTTCTATTGATTCCTGAAGCAAATTTCACTGGTCATGTCATCACTAGTGTTATCAACAGCCAATGATCAGCACTTAATGAATGCAACTGCAGAAATTAGGTAACTTTTATGGTTGCTAGAATAAAAATTCTGAGCCACAATCCTACAATCCCCATGCTCAAATATCAGTGAGGAACTGCACAGGTGAACAGATCCAAATGTAAGACTGTAAATATATCCAAATTACAAGAATTCACTGGGTTGTATCTTTTTGTTTCAGCTAATAACTTGGGATGAAAAAAAGCCCCCCACAAATATCATTTCTTAAAAGTAACCTGATCACAGTGACCTTGTTCTAAGGACTGATAATCATAATGCACTTTTAAGACACATCATTATCAGAATCCTCCGGTTTAAAACACACCAGTTAGACACATATGTTTTAGACAGATTTTATCTAGCTGTAAATAAAAAACAAACAAAGCTTATACTGTGAAATAAAAGCCAACCACAATTGGCATAAGCACTGTACTTTTTGCCAAGAAAAATGCATTGACTCTCCTTCTCTAAAGCATCGAGTACACAGGACCAGACATCATTTACAATTTTCCCAGAAGTTTCATTCAGCTCACACCCACGAGACATTATTTGTTACCATTTGACAGGAGGTGGAACTGGAGAAATTGAAGGGATCCATGACATGATGTTTAGAGATGAGATTTACTGACTGAGGCCAACAGCTACAAATTCTTTTCAGTGTAAGTGTACTGGTTGGCATGCAAACACAACACAAACAGCACATCCTGAGATCCAGAGCCTGAGTCAAGAAAACAGGTTGGAACGATTCTGCACCACATTTCCATAGCTGAGTCCAATACTCAGTGCTAACCAGCAGAGAGGAAGAGAAAAAACCCTACAAATATCCTTACCTTTAACCTCCCTTGCAAAAACATCAGAGCTGGTCAGATCTCAGGCTTACCTTTCACAGAAAACTCCTACAGTTCCTATTAAAAATCAATTTTATTTGGCACAAAAACAAGACTTAAAAGTTCTGTGAAAGGTAACTTCCATGATTTAAAATATTCTGTTTAAAACTATTCTCTGGCTCTATGGCAACTCATCCTCCAAGTTCCTTACTAATTCTGTTAATGAAGAAGTTAAACAGGAGGCAGAGGAGAAAAAGAAAGCTGTACAAGAGCAAGAGCTTTTGTTTCAGTTTACCCAACAAAGCCATTCTGGGAAAAAACTGAAGTTTCTTGCCAAGAGCTGCAATCTTGCAAAAACAGTATTCTGATGGAAAATTCCAAACTAACAGGCAAACCACTGCAACCACCTCAGATTAGTTCAATGGCATTTCAGTTTAATTTGTATGAACACCTAACATACAGTATATGCACAGCTTCAAGGCACGAGCTCAGGCTTATTTTTCTACCTGCCCAAACCCTGAATTAAAAAATTTGAGTTTTTTAAAAGTCACGGGTCTTACAGTTTGTAAGAAACAACTTACAAAAGGCTGAGATTATAAAAACATCTTGTCCCAGTTACACAATTAGTTTACCTGCTCAGAAACCTCCCTGAGGAGAACTGCCATACACAGCACTTCCATACTACTTTGAAATGTAAAATGGGGGTTGTTTCATTATGATTATGCAAAAGAACCACAATTACGTTTACTTAACATTAAATCGTAATGGAATAGGCAAAAATTAGTATTTCCTCGGAACTGTCAGGCACAGTTAACCATTCTGGTACAAGAGATGTGAGATTTCTTTGTCACTTGATATCCAGTTCCTTACAGAAAACACGAAGGAAAAAAAAAGAAAAAAAACCAAACCACCAGGAAGTGCTTTTCATGTAATATAATATGTTTTATGAAGTTTATTGCAGATATTCCCTCCCAAATTGCAGACACAGTATTAGCAGGAGCACATGGACCACCTTACAGCTGGATGGTAGCCACACCATGTAGCAGATGGGGCATCTCCCAACTTCACAACAGCCCACAGGAGACAAGAAACAGCACTCTGAGTTACAAACTTACCCAAACAGAAACTGTACAGGAGACCCTCCCTAACGGAGAGCTTTTTCCCCGGCCCTTGCCTGGAACTGCCGCTTTCTGTCCTGTCAGCTGAAGACCTGGCAAACACCCAACCCTCCCTGCAAACAGCACCTGCCACAGGCCGATGGCAATATCCAAGCACAGTTGCCCACACAACGCCTTGTCTTTCTCCCAGTAATACATACCGAAAAAATTAGTATCGTCCAGAAAAAATCCTGGACACCTGATACACTGTTTTACACTAAATGTAAAACTTAGGTCAGGGTCCCATGAAATGACCTTCCTCGCCGAAACTGCCTGGTTGCTCTGAAAGCATTTACTGTTGTATATCATACACAGGGCATTGATTTAATTTGTTCAGACTCGAGCCATTACAGAAATCACCGCGATTGTTATTCTATCCCCAAGAACGGCCACAACCTCCACGCTGCGGACCAGCGTGCTGCTTCTCAGCTACACAACGCGCAGCAGACCTGCACGAAAACAAAGCGTTTTAGTAAAGCCACAGCACGTCTCCCTAGACTTCCTCGCACCTCTCCACACTTGGATGCCTTGCCTAAACCCTTCCCCGCTCGGGACAGCGCTCAGGAACCCACTTTTCCCCAGGACGCCGCGGAGCACCCCCGGAGCATCCCCGGGGCTGTGCCCGGCCGGG
>NW_021939395.1:11079422-11202035 GCF_001715985.3 Manacus vitellinus | reverse complement strand
TCACACTGAGCCTTTGCCGCTCTCGGAAATAACAGAGCGGGTGGCTCTGTGCAGGCCCAGACAACTCTAGGAATGGAGAAGAAAAAAACCCAAACATTTTCAAAATACTTTTGATAGCTGATGTGTCCTTAGTTTGTACCTAGAGGAGGTTGTGGTGATACAGTTCGGGAGATCAATGGTGCTCGTTGGTGCTGAGGATCTTAACACTTGGAAAGAAGTGAGGAGTCCTTGTGGTTTGCCTTAATAGGGCAATTAATCATAGCTCATTTCATCCCACTCCCCTGCCATGGGAAGGGACACCTTCCACTAGACCTGGTTGCTCCAAGTTTCATCCAACCTGGCCTTGAACATTTCCAAAGATGGGACATCCACAGCTTCTCTGGGCAGCCTGTGCTGGGTCCTCACCACCCTCACAGGGAAGAACTTCTCCTAATATCTAATATAAACCTACTCTCTTTTAGTTTGAAGCCATTTTCCCCTTGTTCTGTCACTCCATGCTCTTATAATGGTCTCTCTCTGTCTTTCCTTCAGGTTCCCTGCAGGTACTGGAAGACCGCAATTATGACACCCCAAAGCCTTCTCTTCTCCGGGCTGAACAATCCCAATCGTCTCAGCCTTTCCTCGTAGGGAGGGCACTCCATCTCTTCATCTATTATATTCCAGGTGAGAGTTTCAGGCACTCCTTAAGAACAGAAATAATCAGAGAAGAAAGATAGATTATAGAGAGAAAAAATACTTTTGTTCATGGGTCCTATGCTTACTAATTTATCTGAGGCTGATGGCTTTTTGTAACTGTGACTGTGTTTATTTTGCCTACAGGGATATTTTCCCTGACACTATCAAGTATCTCCTACATCATCACCCACACCTTCATGTTCACCAGTCTCTCTGTCACTTTACCCACCTATCTCATTCTCCCAGTCCCCACTTCCCCACTTTGAATCTCCGTCCTTCACCTGTGAAAGAAATGTGGGCATCCATGAAAACAGTTGATGAGACACATACAGAGTCTCTGAAGGTAGAAAAAGGGAATACACACAGATCAGTCTTGATTAACAAAAAATGCAAGGAGGTACCATAACAAATAGCTACAGGAACAAGAGTTCTACTGGGTTATCTAGGAGCACCTACCTTCAACCATTTAAAAGTAAGATAATAATTTGTATAGCCATATTCCCACTTAAGGAAGTTGAAGTGATGAAAAATCCTAACTTTTCTGTCTTAACTGTTTCTGTACGTAGCACTCTGGAAAAAGAATGATTTCCCAGGAGAAAATGAAGAGACACGTAAGAGACAAATGTGTACGTTGCAATTGTTATTGTAGAAAAATATTATAAAATAAAAATCGGTAAGCACAAACTTTGATGTTTTGGTCATTCAGAATCAAATTGCCAGGGTCAGTCGCAAACTTGAATAGAGCCAAGAACTAGAATCACATATCTTATAATGAATTTTATGCCAGATGCTCACATGCTCATTGTGCATCAAAGCCTCAGTATGTGCTTCAGCGAAAAAGGAAGGTTAGGGAGGACACTGGGGAAAGACTGTGTGATTTAAGCCCTGAAGAGGGTCGCCAAGTCTTTTCTCTGCTAAGGAGAGAAAAGTCTGCCGGAACAGGCTCGGCTGGAACGTGACCGCGGCGGGACTCGAACCGAGGTCCCCCGTCAGCCCAGGCCCCGCCCCCGGGGGCGGTGCGCGCGTCCTAGCGACCGTTGCGCCGTTTCAAACACACGCACGCACGGCCCGGCGGCCAATAGCGCGCCGCGCCGCCCGCGGGGGCCGCCGGGAGCCCGCTCGCGCGGGCGCGGAGGCACGCGCGTGCGCCGCGCGAGGCCGGCGGGCCCCTGCTGCTCCGCTCTTGCCCGCGCACGCGCCAGTGCGCGCGGTGGGCTGCGGAGGCGAATAGTAACCGAGGGAGGCACCGGGAAGCGCCTCCAGAGCCGTCCGGGCCGCGCAGTCCACCGGGCGCCGTGCTGCTGCTGCAGGAGCAATCGGCCTCGCCCCGGGTCGACCGGGATGCGGCGCTGCTGCGGCCGCCCCCGCCGGGCCCGGCGCGCCCCGGCCTGGAGCCCGCGGCGCCGCCCGCGGGGCCTAGTAGGGCGGGGCAGCGGCGGCCTGAGGAGCACGCGGCAGGCCCGCCGCGGTGAATGGCGCGGGCGGGGCGGGAGGAGCCGGAGCCGCCGCCGCCGATGGCTCAGGAGAAGATGGAGCTGGACCTGGAACTGCCGCCCGGGAGCGCCGCGGGCCCGGGCGACGGCGGCGGCCTGAGGAGGTCGAACAGCGCCCCGCTGATCCATGGGCTCAGGTGAGGGGCCCGGGGGGCTCCGGGGAGGAGAGGTCTCCGGACGGGCTGAGCGAGCCCCAGGCCTCGCTGTGGGCCTTCGGCAGGCCTGGCGCTCCCCGAGCGGCCTCCGGGACGTGCCCCCTGTTCCTCGGACCCAGTGTGACCTCCTGTCCCCCCCCGGCTCGGTGAAGATGCTCCCCCGGTAGCAGCGGTGCTCTTCTTCAAAGAAAAGCTTGTTTTCAGGCCGCAGCGCGTGTCACGGCGCAGCGGAGCTCTAAGCAAAGCGCACCTCGAGAGAGTTTTGTTCACCAAACTTTTGTTTTTTCCCCCCTGCAGTGACAACTCGCAGGTGTTCCAGCCTTACGTGTTGCGGACTCGCAGGAACAGCACAACAGTTATGAGCCGTCATGGAATGGTGAGGAATCTTAAGCATGTCATGCTTGCACACAGCAGGGAGTAATCGGAGTAGAGAAATGAAGTTGAACTTGATCATTTGCACTGTGCATCCCAACGAGCTTCCAGGCTGCAGAATAAGCATTTTTTCACCTGTAACTGCAACTACAATGAAGTAATACTGGTGTGTTAACTGTGTCCACCCAGGAAGACAAGAATAGCTGAAGCTACATGTGATTCCCAGTATTAAGTACAGTCTTTAGGTTAGTTTAGACCTGACTGTGGGTTAGAAAAGTGTTTTCACAGTTAAAGTCTTGAAAGGGTGTTTTAATTTGTTGTGAAAATGGAAGAAAGAGTCACAGTTTTTTGCTGATCTACTTGTTTGACATGGTGCTCTTTTTTTTTTTTTTTTTTTTTTTTTTGCAAAGGCTGAACACTAGATCTCAGAAAACCATTTAAAGAAGAGTAATTTATTTGTTGCTCTCTGTTGTAAGTCTGGTAGTGTACAGAGCTGCAGTTGTTTAACGTTTCAAAGATGTTGCTTTTTTTTCACCTTTTCCTTCTCAACTGAGTGATCTGTATGTGCCTTTCACTGAAATTTTTCTGTCTCATTTAAGGGTAATGAAGATTAAGTATTGCTTTTCTCAAAACCTGTAGAACTTAAAGTCCCTAAATAAGTTTTTTCTATGCCTTCTGTTCAGAAAAGGCGAGATGGGATTCAAAATCTTCTGCTGTGAGATTTCTTTAAAATAAGAATCCAGAATTTTGGAGCTCAGACTGGTAGATGTGGCAATGGACACATGGATGTCCAGAGTGGGAACCGTTGGCCCATTTGTATGTGATGGAGTCAGAGTTCCAGAGAAATTAGATGCATAAAATGGCAGAAGCAAAGCTTTAGGGAGTGTTGTTCAAGACTGAGCTGAAACACTGAGGTTTCTCTTTTATAACAGAGAGCTGGGTGAGAAAGGTTCTACAGGGGTTTGTCATCTTACTCTGGGCAGTGAGGAATTGTGTAAAGATCATAGTTTCATTTGTAGTATCTCACTTGGTTGAGTGGCATCTGTAGCTATTTGTGTACTTGGGATGTTGAGCAGTATCTGCCTGCAAGTCAGTTCTGTGCTGCTTGTTGAGTGATACAAGGAATTTGTAAGTGGTAAAACAAGTCTTTTCTCTTGAAGGTCAGTGTTTGCTTTTTGCAACATTGTTTGAGTCATCCACAGGTAGTTGTACAGCTCATTTTTAACTCACTAAGACTGTAGTTAATGGTAAATACTATATATGCAAGCAGTTGAAGTGTGATTTAATCATTGTGGCTATCACTTTTTCTTTTTCCAGTTCTTGTCATCATCTCCTATTCGTATTCCTAGCAGCCGACTTCATCAGATCAGAAGGGTAAGTTTTTATCTGTGTGTTTAGTAACAGAATGAAAAGTACTATATAATATCGAACTACTTATATAGTGGGAGTTTCTTTCCTATCGAGTTTGTCAAGTACTAAAGAAAACTGTGTATTTTTCAAGACTTCATTTCAACAAGGGAAGTGTCCTTGCAAGGCTTATTGTTACGTTTAAGCTGCCTTGCATTTTTGAAGTGTTTCATTTAAGAGAAGCAGTGAGCTGGACTGGTGGCAGTCTTGTCTTTTTATAGTGGTTCTACTGTTCATATTTCAATTGTGATGGCAAATCACTGAATCACAAGTGTTATTTCAAGTGCCTGTGATGAATCAAATGTTATGGGGAAACTTAGGACATTTATTTCCTGCAGGAGGAAGGAGTGGATTTAATGAACAGAGAAGCAGCACATGAAAGGTGAGTGTTATTGAAAGAACGTGATAAAATAGCCAGAGTTATCCTTTTTGTAGCTACTGATGGGGTTTTTTGTATTCTAGGGAAGTGCAAACAGCAATGCAGATAAGCCAGTCATGGGAGGAAAGCTTGAGCCTGGTAATCTCTTTATAGATGTTTCCTATTTAATTCTACTTTCACACTTAACTGATGAATTTAAGGGAAAGAGAGGAATTAACTATGAAAATAATTTAAGAAGAATTTAAGCTCACCTGCTTTAGCTATTTTGTGCATTTGACCCAATGACTTTCCATTACAAGGTTGTGCCTTGGATTTCAAGGTGATATCCTGTGCTGGTGTTAAATCTGAAACCTTGTGTTCACAGAGCGACAATGACTTGGACAAGTCTGAGAAATCTTTTTCCCCAAAGAGAATAGACTTCATTCCAGTTTCACCTGCACCTTCACCTACAAGAGGAATAGGGAAGGTAGGACGAGTGAAATAACCAAACCGAAACAATATTTCAGAACTCCAGGCCAAGCTGAACTGTGAAGATGTGTAACTTCACAAATTGTTTCATAGTTTAAAAAAACCCAAACAAACAACACAACCAAGTAAGCACCAAAAACCCCAAACCCACATTTTATTGGTTTCTAAGAATCAGATGGTGACCCATCTTGGACCTTGCAGAATTTAGTCAGGAAAACAGTGGGTGTTTTCAGTTACTACTGTTTGTGCAGTGTTTGGATGTGTTGGAGTTCTAGGGGAGCTGGAAGGGGTCATGAAAGTAATCATGGACATGATCTTCAGCTGCAGAAGTGGGGGGATGTTGGGGAAGAAGTACCAAAATTGGAATGTGTCATCATGTACAGTAAGAGTAGGTGAAGACTGCAGATCTGTGTGGTGGTAGGGATGAAAATGTGTCCCTCAGTTATGGAAAGGAAGGCACAAACACACTGTGAAGGAGGACTGGGGTGTGCTGAACTTGCACCAAAAACTGATGGCAGATGCTGGAGAAAGAGGTAGCACAGAGAAACTGATATTTATTTTTGAAGATGACCTTATTTTCACTCCCTTTTGTGGTTCTGCTTTTGTACTGCAGTATTTTCCTGCAGGCCCCTACCTGCAGTGTTGCTGCACGGAGCAGCCACATACTCGTGGTGGGTAAATGTGTTCCTGGGATAATGCTGGTGCTGGCAGCTGGTCCTGTGCCTTTGGAATCAGTTGTAAAGCAGTAGTAGATAACTTGACAGAAGGATTTTTGTGTTGAGCTGCGAGCAGTCATAGGCTAAGCTCAAATTAGCTGCAGAACCACTGAGCTAAATATCCTGTTCTACTCTGGAATATTGTCAGTTTGCAGACCAGATGTACTTTGAGTAATTTCTACTTGTTTAACAAGCCCCTTGAAAGGGGGTAAGTCTTGACTACTGTACTGCTGCTTCTAAGTGTGACAAAGAAGAGAAACAACATCTATTTCAAGTTCACGTTTCTCATGGGTTTCAGTTTTAGGTTAATCCGAGCAGAATTGCACAAGCCGTTACGTTTTTGCAAGTTAAGTTTTCAATGTTTCCAAGGTTGTGTTTGATCATCTCTGCCTAGTTCAGTTGCTAGCTTTTCTTTGAGTGGGGCTTGGAGGGTGGGGTGGAACATCTGAGTGTTTTGAAGGAAATTCTCAGGTGTGTCAATGTGCCTTTTTTTCTGCAGCAATGTTTTTCACCATCATTGCAAATGTTTGTGAGCAGTAATGGGTTACCTCCAAGTCCTATTCCCAGTCCAACAAGGCGATTCTGCAAGTAAGTGACATGTGCAAGTAACAGGTGTATGTTGGGCTAGAATTGGAATTTAAGCCAAAGATTAATTAAAGCTGATGTTAAGGCATTAGAAGAGACTATAGTTTTACAAGAGCGAAAGCATTGCCATGTAAAAATGCTCTGAAAGTTACCAGTGGTAACTTTATGTAGGTGCTCTTATAGAGCTTGTGTCAGCTTTAAACTACACTTGGTAAATTGTGGGGAAGTACTTCAAATTAACTTCAATAACTTTGTCAGCAGATAGGTTTTATATAAATAATGCACACAATTTATAAATGGGATAGAAATGAGAACACGATGCACAAAGGGAAGGAGAAAATCCTGAAAAACTTACTGCAACTTTTTATGGCAGATAATCTGCTCTAAATGGGCAGCATTTATTTGTTATGTATGTATTTAGATGCCCTAAAAATTCCAAGTTGTGCAGGAATAGTTTTGAAGATTGCTTCATATGCTGTGGTTGTGTTGATTTGATGTGACTTGGAACCTTTGTCGGCCTGATTTTCAGTGTGCTCTTTCTAGCAGGAGGAGTCAAAGTCCAATCAACTGTATCAGGCCTAGTGTTCTTGGCCCTATTAAAAGGAAAGGTACGTGTATTTACCTTATCAGATGTTTTAATATGGATGTAGTTTTGCAGCTGGACATTTTTATGTTTATGCAGTAACATTTTTATGTTACTTTGTAAATATAATGCACTTGTATCCACGGTGAACTGGAATTTGCTACTTATAACTTAAAAATACAATGTAAAGTAACTAGTCTAAAACGCAGGAATGGAAAACTTTAAAAGCAGCTACTGCTTGAAAGAGGCAAAGTTTATTATGCATCAAATGAAACATTATGAATGTTTGTAAGCCCTGACATTCCTACAAGTACGACTGAACAGTGCACACCCTTCAGATCATCTTAGGAATGTTGCTTATCATGCAGGATCTTCTAAACTTAGTACTGAATGTTTGTTTTCACCCTGAAAGTTCAGAAGGTGAATGTTTGGAGTAGTGGAGTAGATCAGTGCCCTTTTCTCCTGAAGGGGTAAAACTGTTCTTTCCTGGAAGTATTCCATGTTAGGGATATTCAAATTACATCCCAGGGCAAGTCTCCACAGTAGAACTGTAAGAGTGAGATATTTACAGGTGAGCCACTAGCTATGCTTAACCTTTTAACTTGGGCATTTTTAACTGCGCCAAAAGCACGTCCTTTTATTGTACAAGACTTATATTTAGCCTCTGAGAAAAGTTACTGTTTATTGTTTGGGGTTTTTTTGTTTTTTTTTTTTTTAGGGCTGCTTGTCCTGTCAGATTAAAGAATGTTGTCTAATTCGTATTGACTTCACAGGAGAGAGAGACAAGTTTTCTCATAGATGCCAATTCTATCTTGACTGTTATTTTCTGTGAATTTTAGAGGCATTTAAATGGAACAAAAGTTTATTAAGCTCAATGATCAGTAAGGGATAGATATTCATACCTATGCTTTACCTGCATTGCTTTTACAAGCTGGGTAAAGACAATGTTCCAGAGTCTCAAATGAGTTTGATTGTTTGCACTGTTTTCCTTAGGTGAAATGGAAACTGAAAGTCAGCCAAAGAGACTTTTCCAAGGAACAACCAACATGCTTTCTCCAGATGTTACACATCTGACAGATCTCAGTTCATGGTAAAATATTTCACGTGCCCTGAAATGCCAAAACGGGGAATGTTCATTTATCATAAACTCTCCTTTTTTTTTTTTTTTCCTCCAGGAAAAGAGTGCTTTGTGTGTAGCTCGTGCATGCATATTACTGGGAACTGTTCCTGTGGGAGTGTAGTGTGACAATGGTCCTGCTCTTTGTATTAATTTTTTGAGCAGACTTTAGCCTAGATTTAGTACATCAAAACTTTTATACTGAATATAATTGTTACAAATCCCTGTTGATTCATCAGCAAAATTACTTTGCTTCATCGTGTCAGTATGTTGTAGGTACTGGTCATACAATGTCTGTGGTACTTTCCTGAATACTTAGAAAATGTGTGTGAGTACTTAATAGTTTTTGTCCCTACATTCATGATTCTGAGTTACTGTCATCTTTCTTCACTATGATCATAAAAAGCTAAGTTCTTTTTTTTGTGTGGAGTCAGATGCTAAGTATTCAAAACTGTGAACTGTTTTACTGTAATTTCAGTTTACCTACAGACTTGAAACTGCCTAGATTTTTTTTCACGTTGCTTCCCTCTAAATTGCAAAAGCATCAATTTATGTGCCTTCTGGGATCTTGTATCAGGACTTCAAAATCCAAACACAGGAATTCCTTACTTACTAAGGAAAAATAGGTCTCAATCTTGCTTTGAGTAGTGCAATGTTAAAGAGCATACTGGTTAATTAATGGCATCTTTGCTGCAGTGCTGATTAATTTATTATTATTCCTTTCCTATAAGCTTTTAAGGTTTTAAGCTCATTAGTTTTCACTTCTTTTCTATGTCTGATTAAAAACAGCTTTGTAATTTATTTTGCATGTTAAAAAAAAAAATAATTCTGCTCCTCATTCCCATGAGGAGCAGGAATGTATATAACATGCTACAGAAAACAAGGAGTTTTCAGGGCTGCCAGTCTTGCAGTAAAGACTGAGTGGTAGTATAGGTCTCCTACATGTTCTCTCCAAGGGGAAAGCACGTTAACTTTGTGCAGTCTCATCATACCCATGTACTAAATAACCTTTTTCTCTTTCCCCAGCCTGTCTTCAGATATTCTTGACGGGAGTAGCAGCAGTGTTGGCTCTTCCTCTGATTCCCTGACTAAAGGCAGCATAACCACCGAGTCTCCAGTCACATGCTCCAACTCCTGCTCTTCCTTCATACTGATGGATGACTTCTCACCCAAGTGACTTACCAAGTCCTGAGTCAGTGTCTGGCTGTGCTGTCCCCTCACTGTACACTTGTACAGAGAAACGAACTGATCCTTGAACCATTAATATGAGGTTTATTAAAAGGAAAAAAATTGTTGTTACTGTAATCCTTGGCTACTTTCCAGTGATTTTTTTTTTATTTATCCATTTAATGGACATTGTAGACCATATTAATGTCTGGTTTTGCGAATTTATTTTTTAAACAAGATGTCTGCTGATATTATACTAACTTTTGCTTTCAGGAACTTGCATACACTTTTTGATTCCAGGAGTAGGTATCTACCTATTAGTGTTGCAATTTTTAGGAAAGTACTTCTATCATTATCATGGTCACTATGTCTAGGGAAATAACTTGGTTTGGAAGGATTTGAAAATACTAATTTATTCTCTGGCACTTCTACTATTGAGAAAAATTATTCTTGCCTTTTTTTTTTTCAGTCACTAGCCTGAAATTCCTTTATGGAAGGGAGAAAAAATATTTTATTTTCTTAGTGCTGCTAGTCATTTTTATTACAGAAGACCACATTGGGTGTGGAAATGTCACTCTATTACATTAAAATAAAAACCCCACAACAAAATAACTAATGATTGTCACTTTTGCCATTGGTGAAAAAATAATACTACTCTACAAACATGATTAAATTAGCTGCATAGTTCTCTCCCCTGATCATTTTTCCTACAGATTGTATGAAATAAGTTCAATATTCAGTAAGATTTGGCCAAGGAAAATTAATCCACGCCTCGACTGAAGATATACAGTGCAGATAACTAAGTTAATTAAACTACTGTGTAGGAGAACCATGTATGGCACCATCGATGTCTCCTGTGGCATTGAGGTCATAAGTATTTTTGTGCCTTAGGGGACATTGTTACAAAATTATGGAATGTAAACCAAGAGGGGTGGGTGGGGAAAGTCCTTTGTGTACAGCTTGTTTATAGAGTGCTTACCCTTATCCTGCCGTGGATGCTGCTTTCCTTAGTGTTCCTCCCCGAGGCGTGTGAGGTGCTGTGGGCAGGCCAGCTCTGCTGAGGGAGCAGCCCAGGGGACACCCCTTGCAGCTGCTCTGAACAGAGTTTGTCCCTTTGTTGGTCACGAGCAGGGCAAACAGCTCAGCCAACACTCAATCCCTAAGGAAAGACTTTGGATTGGATACGAACTCTGCAAATTGCTTGGTGAAGGAGCTCTATTTGAGCTACGAGTAGTCTTGATACAGTACCTTGGTCAGTCTGAGGTAGGAATAGATATTTTACTTTTTAAAGACTATAACGGGGCAAAATAAATCCGTTTGTAATCTACTGTGTTATGCTATTTATTATTTATAACTCTGTAAAAAGTCTGTGGTGATGAATTATAGTATTTTTTTATGATTGAATAAGTTTTTTATGTTCAGTAATTGCTGGCTGGTTTGTATTTAATACGCAACATTGTCTGCCAGAATCATAAGCTTCCATTTTTGAATGTTTGTAACATAAATGCTTTTGTTACCTAAAAGTACAACTTGTGATCTTTCTGAAAGAAAATAGCACTGAATTTAAAGTAAGATTATGTGCTTTAGAAGTGAGCACAACCTCTGGCAATACTGTCTGCCTAGAAGGGGAGGGGAGAACCATAGTTTTTTCCGAAGAAGCTGTTGGGTATCCAGAAGACATGTACATACCAGATTATTTTTAAAAGTGTTTCCTTTAAATTGTAAGAAGTACTAGAATGGGCCAACAGTGGCACTATTATTTGTATTACCATTTTCACCTGTGGAGCATTAGTTCCCCACTTCAAATAAATGTGCATATTGTAAAATATTGTCCATTGGTGCCATTTTTAAATGAGCTCTACAAGTATTGAATGTTAATTTTATTTGTATATGCACAGTGCTATTTCTTGAATTTTTGATGTCTTAAATAGCTTAATTATTTTTTTATTCATGCCTGTGTCTTCTCTGCCTTCTTGATGCTGAAAGAAGGTTCCTTTTCCATTGCAAAATATTGATAAACAGTCTGTGATAAAATCCAAGCTGTTACCTGTGCCCCAGTTTCCTTATACCTTGCTTTTACTGCTACCGTGATTTAGAAATCTAAACAAGGGGTGGCAGGAGGGGGAAATCTATTGCATGCTTTCTTAAACCTGAGAAGAGCATAGCTATTGCTTATTTTTGGCTGATTTACCTGTACAATTGATGTATTCCAGATTTGTTTGTTAGTGGAGAGTCTTATCCGAGTGCTGCCCTCTGTAAACATTCAAATGTACGCTGCATAAAGCAAACGCACAAACAGTCACTCTTGTTACAGCAGTTTTTTGTAGTGTTCTGGCTGTTCTGCACTCTTGGAATGTCTTACAAAAGACATTGCTCTTTTATAAAATATATACTTAATGCACACACTCGCTGTGTCTGTGGTTTCAGGATGAATGTTGCAGTGTAATACAGGCCCCAGGCAGGCCCAGGTTCTCTTTCACACTTGCAGCTGTAACAACACTTGTTCATTTTGAAACTTAAGTTTCCTAATATGCTGGTTATTGATACTTGCACTCAACTGCACGAGAGTTGCTGCTGCTCAAGGATCGATCGATATTGCAGTGTAAAGGCTGCACAGCATCCTCTGACTAAAACTGACTGAAAGTTGCATTTCTGGATTTTTTGACTGCCTTGTCTGATACCAGTTTATGAAGAAGGCCAGCTGGTGCTGGTAGTCAGCTTTTATGTATAACTATTGACACTTAACTGGTTTTTATGTCTTCACCAGACTTATTTCTTCTGAATTGCCATGATGAGTGTCTGAGAATTCCTGTCTGTCCTCCACTTCCCTTTTTTATTATGAGGAACCATTGGTGCATATCTATTGCTGAGAATCACCAGTGATGAGTTACCTTTAATGTTGTAATTGTTGAGAACAGAGTTAAAATGCCAGCATAACTAGAGCAGCATTTTAGATGGGCTATTTTTAATATGTTAATTAGCACAGTATTACAACCTTGGTCTGTGTATGGCTCATTGATTAGCACTGCCTTTAGCTCACACCCAGAGCACGCTGAATCCTCATTTTGTGGGCTTAAAATGCTGGAAGGATTTTACCAATGCTTTAGAAAAATGTGTGTGTCAGCTGTGGAACTCTGTATGTTTTGATAATATCAAGTGTTCTGCATCAGGAAATGGATCACAGTGTGCATGTTTCATTCTCCTTCATTGAATTTCAAATTGGGGATCATGGGCCCAAAGGCCTGCATTTAAGGGGCTGTTTTTCTGACTGTATGTGATTAAATACTTTCTCCTACAATGAAAGTAATTAAACTGTCAGTGGGTGAGGATGTAAATCTGAGTCCTGCAGACTTTATTGGAAAACTCATTCTTGAAAGGCACAAGGAACTCTATACTGTATAAAAACACTGAAGTGGGATTTCTTTTTTTTTAAGTCACGATAAAAATAGAGAGCTCATTTTAACAACTCAAAATGCTAAAAATATTTTAAGTGTAAGGCTTCAGCTGGGCACATTTCTCCAGGCAAATTCATGGTGGGGGCTGTCTGCAGAGGTGAACTTGAGCAGGCTTAGGGAGATTTGGACCTCAGGTTCTGATGCACAAACACAATAGACTGACCTTGGGAAATTATTTTTTGCAAATATTCATGTTCTTATCTGTAGACCCTGCTAATACATTGTGTGACAACAAAGATGAGAACTTGTTTTTCCTGGAGGAATTTCATCTGCATATAATTTTCCTGGTAACTTCATAATAAAAAAACCTTTGCATTAACATGGGTTCAAATATTCCATGAAGTCAGAGGCCTGTTGCATTTGTTTTTTTGGAATAAAGGCCTGGGAATCTTTTTGGAGCTATAAAAACTGCCCCTCGTATTCCAAGGCTGTTACATGAATGGCAACTGTCCATAGTAGATGGAAAGGGACTTTGCCTACCATTCAGTATTTCAGTCTCTCTTTAGATCTGTTAAGTAATCCTTAGCAAATTTGCTGTAAAATGGATTGCTGAGAAGAGTGCAGTAACTGGCTCCTTTGACTATAAAGATTTTAGCCCTGATTTAAGCTTATCCAGCTAATTTTTAAATGAAAAATGTGTTTTTCACATGACTGAGACTTTTCACCAGGGTCTGCATTGTTCAGACTTAGAGGAAAAGGCTCCTTGTGGGCAAGTCTTTGCTTAATCCACCCCCAAAAGAATGAGTGAGCTAAGCTTGCCCATCAGAATTAGAGTAGCAGTTGTTTCAGCTGGTTTTGGGGAAGGCAGGGAGTCAGTGGCTGGGTTCCTTAAGGGATGGTTATCTAATTCACAACAAAGACCTTTGTCCTCAGGCTAAAATAAAAAGTAGATGTCATTTTAGGGCAAGTCTGTTTTCTGAGGGAGCAATTATGCTGCAGAGCTGGCTTAAGTGTGCTAGCTGGGGTTTGCTTCCTGCTGTGCGTGAAGAGCCTTCATGTAAGCAGAATGTAGGGACCCCATAAACGCAAACACGCACCACTGCCACTGTAAATGTCCCCAAATGGCACTCTGTGGAGGTACCTTGTTTCAGTCCAAACCATTTTGCATTCAAACTGCTTTTTATTACTTGCTTTTAGATGTTAAAACCCTTTGGTTTGAGGCTTGCCCCTGAGTAGCATGCCAGGGCCAAAATTTTCTTTTTAAATCTGCAATTTGGTTTGTTGTTGTTGCATAATAAAGTTTGGAAATGGGAAGTAGGTAGGTTCTTGCTATTAACAAAGAATGCATGTTAGCTTGGGTGATCACAAAAGAGCGAGGGGTTTCAAAGAAATAAGACCTGAAAACACAGAACAAAGATACCTGTTTTAATGAACGAATTTGGCTGGTCTGACTCTTTTTTTTAAATGCAGGCAATAGTCTTTTGAACGTATCAGTAGTTAAGAACTACAAAATCCAATACACTTCCACCTCCAAACACCTCTCCTTATATAAAGTAAGAATTTGTTACTGAAAGCCCACAAGTTTTGTTCATCTAGTTTTGTTCATCTCTAACAAACTGGGCCAGGCCTCTCTCAGTCTCTGAATAAGTTTGCAGTAACAGTTGCCTGTGATGCAACAGACCCGTTAGTGACACCAGGCTGTCAAGCAGTTCCTGTCTGCCCAAAAAGCATCATCTTACACTGTACAGTATTTCTAATACCTTTAGTCTCCCCTAACTTATTTCTGAGGGCAATGAGATTTTTTACCTTTTTTACGAACACAATTATTATTTGCTGTTAATTACCATAGTTTGATTGTCTTACTAAACAGCTGCAGTAAAATTCCTGATGCAACTTTTGCATGTCTCTCATTTTGGGGTATAACAGAGTTTGAGTTTTTTGATTATTTTTCAGATAGTGCAGTGTGTGTTTTCTGGAAGAATTCTCCATTGTGTTTTGATTCTGAAAGCCATTTGGATACAGTTTATGCAGAAGTAAGTCCAATTTAACAACACTAGTCAAATGAATCTTGGAGACAATGACATGAGGTTGTTTTTTTCAGAAGCTGACTGGCTTAACCCTTGCATTACCTAAAGAAAACTGCATTCTGCCACAGCCTCCACCACTTCTGAACTTTCGCCAAAGCTGAGTACGTTGGCAGAAGCTCCCGGCTATTTGTGTTGGGACACTTTATAATGCAGATTATGAAAACCCTATTGTGCTGGAACAAAAATATTTTCCTTGCCCCAAATAATTTGCAATTTAAATTTGTCATGGGAACTGTAATGGTTTATCAGTGCAATGCACGGTCAACAATTTTTTCAGTGTGCAAAAGTTACGGTCCCTACTAGGCAGGTAAGAAACAGGTAGTATCAAAAACTATGGGCCCAAGTAGAATAAAGAATGTAATGGAAGTTAACTAGTCCAGAATATAAATATAAATGTTGAATCTGGCCTCTGACAAAGTTCTACAAGCCCCTAAAATTTTGGAAAATTCAGCTACTGCCATGAACTTAACAGCTCACTCTCAACCCTAGCTGTCAACACTTCCCTACTTATGACCAGAACCTCCAAAAATTTGGAAGAAAAATAAATCTGAAAGGGGGAACTAGAATAAGAATGCCTCTGTGCCTATGATGTATGAGCACTGGTTTGAAAAATGATACAGAGAGCAAAGTACAGTGAGTTGGGACAAATGTGCTTTAAATAAGAGTTGAGGATGTGCTACAGAAAGTACGTGTCACATCTTGTTCGTGTGCAAGAACAGACTGTGAAAGAAACAGCTTTGTGTGGGAGAAGCGACATCAAAGGGCCTGAAAAAACTAGTGCTGTAATAGGAAACATTTGCCTTTTGAGGACTCGTTGCTGCTGGTCACTTCTTTTCTTTATTTTCTTCTCCTGTATTAAAACCCAGTGTGAGGAAGGAGAGGCAGCATGGGCAGGGTGGGCCAGATGGGCAACAAGGAGGGGTACAGAGGGCTCACTGAATTTGTGTGGGCTTTCACAGCCTCCCTCCTGCCCCCTTCACATGGAGTTTGCATCAGCCCTGAAGTCTGTAATTGTGTTTGTTGGACAACCAAAGCAAGGCTGGAAGCTCAGCTTCTTGTCTTCATCAGCAAAGTTAGTGCACTGGATCGTCAGCTCTTGTCAAACGTGTCCTAGACATGTGGGTGAAACTCTTCATGGGGCAGAGCGGGAATGAGAGAGGAATTAAGAGTATAGGAGTGGGGCAAAGATGCCCCAAAAGCTCTGGGCATTGTGAGAGACCACGAGGGAGCTGGTGGGACAAGGGGCTGTAGATAAAGCACGATAACTGAGCAGGAGGAGGAACATCTCCCAGCAGGAAGGAGATGGTATGGCAGGAGGCTGGTGGACACACTTGGTGTGGAGAAAGTGATGGTTTTTCTGCAAAGTGCCCTGGTTACTCTTGTTGCCAGCAAAAGGCTCACACTGAGGAAGAAGGGTTGTGGTACAGCTGAATGAAGGCAGCAAGCCATGCCACAGCCACATCCTACAACCTGCATCTGTCAGGGTGGTTGTTTTTGAGAAGTAGCTGAAGCTTTCTGGCCTTACTTTGCCTTAGCAACAACAAACATCGTGCATATAGGATTTACATGGAGCATCAGTGCCAGCATGCACAGCACAGCCCTGACTGTGCCGGGAACTTTGGACCAGCTGTGGGAAGTTCCTGGGGATCTGGATGGCCACGGGATGGCGTATCGCGGCTTGCAAAGCACAGGACGGGGTTTAGTGAGCAGTGGTAACACTGCCTGAAGTGCATCTGAACTGAACTCACCCTGCAGCTTCTGTTACCAGAAACTTCTAATGTTTTCTTTCTTTTCACTCACAACATAACCTCTTCCTTTCAGAGTCAACACTAACTTCCCAGAGTGAGGGTTTGGATTTCTTTGTGCTATTAAACATAAAACTGATTTTGAAAAAGGCAGATGCTCTTTGGTTCTAAGGACAACACAATCCTCTGCTAGAGGAGACTTGTATCAAATTTACTGACAACCTGAAATGAATGAATAGACCCTGCTCACAGCAAGAGAGCTTTCCTAGGATTGCATTGGCTGTTTTCCCAGCCCCATGAAGCATCTCAGGAGCCTGCTGTGGCACATTTCTATTGGGTTTAGTGAATTGCAGTGCACAGACTGGCTTTTTCCCCAAGTGCTGATGCTGCAGTGTTCCCATCAGACCACACATGGGAAGCATCCTTCTGTTATTTCTCTGTGTGGGCACACACAGAACTGCATCTTGGAGAATTTTCAGTGGCAGTCACAGGGAACGTTTGCCTGCACGGAGAGCATCCAGCAGTGGAGATGTGCGCTGGTGCCGTGTCCAGGTGAGTCCTCAGGTAAGGCTACCTGGAACATGTCTTGGGATCTCTGCTGCTTTTGACACAGATTGGATTATCTACTGAAAACCAAGATGTAAAATAGGCAAGCACCAGGCTCAGGGGGTGTGCAAGGGAGATGCTACAGGGTCACAGCGTGGGCTGGGGTGGTCCAACCCAGCCTGGCAAGGAGCTGGGGGAAGGTGGGGGAGCCTCATGGTCTTCCCAAAGAACTTTGAGATCCCTCCATGGCAAGTGCTGTGCAAGGGCTGAGTACTGTCAGCACTGCTGTTGCTGGGAATTCTGGTTTGGCCCCCGGATCAGCGACTGGCCTTGTTCTGCCTGTGCTGCACGTAGTTTTGACTGGAGTTGGGAGCGGTTTCTCTGCTCTTTCATAGTTTGCCTTCTCCTTCGCACGTCTCCAGCAGGAAGTGCAGATTCAGCAGGCATTGTATGCCTCAGCAGCCTGCCAGCTGCCTTGCTGAAGCTAATTCACAATTCAAGTCACTCCTGATAAGTTTGCAAACAATGTGCAGTGATTTCTGAGCTAGATAGCAGCTGAGCTGAACTCCTCCGCTTCCAGCCTGTCAGTTGGATGAAGCTCTGCATTTACTTTGTGAAGCCCATGGGTCAAACATGGTCTTAATATTTCATGTTTCTATGATGTTTCATAAAATTCTTACTTGTTTAGGAGCAACTTTGAGTGTCATCATTATTATTAAAACTCTCAAATGAGTGTGTGGAGGGACAGAGAGGGCATATGGTTAGTGTTGGTTAAACATGAGCTAGAAATTGAACCCAGGACTTCTGACTTGCACTTCAGTTCTTTGATCAGTGGATAATTCTGTTGCCCCCTTTATAACACACTGGAATAGCCTGGGAATAACTCCAGTGAAAACAAGAGCAGCATTTTTTTCTTCAGCTAACTTCATGTGGCAGCCTCTGGAAGCTGCTCTGAGGAACTGGCCCAGAGGAAGCGACTCTGCACTTGTGGCTCATCAGCCCTGGCAGGAAACAGCAGGTCAGAGTTAGAAGGAACTTACTTAAAAGCTAATGAGTGAGTGGTGCAGCAAACACTGTAAGAGAACATGGCTCACTAGTCAGCAGGGGAGCTTGTCTTGGTCCTTATTCCACTTGCTCTCTGTTTGTTCGTATCTATTTAACCAGAGAGATGCCAAGGTGATGATGTATTAGATAAGGATTTATAGATGAGCCTGTGCCCTCTCCTAATCTGAGCACAGCTCTCTCTGGAAGATGGGGTTGGTACAGAAAACACACTATTTAATCTTACCGTTTTTATGAAATTAATTCCTCATGACTCTGTATCTCAACTTGGCAGACACTGTTTTTTTCAAACGTGTGTAAAGTCAGTAGTGACAAGTGTAGCAGCTTAGAACTGCAGGGTTTGACCATTCTGTGCAAAAATTGGTACAGTACAGTGGCAGAAGTAGGTATACATATTGCTGCTGTCAGATGACAGGAGGATTTTGTTCCTAGGTAAGCTTGGGGAAGCTCCCCGTGGTGCACTTTCCAAAGGGCATGAGGGCACATCACAGGCAGACTTACATTTTGAAATATATTTGTCACTGAGCCATGAGTTGGGTCTTTTTTTTTTTTTACTTCTCCTTCAGTATTGGATTTGAAAATTCAAGTTGGAAAAATGTGAAAGCAATTGGGCCTAATCCATTCCTGTTGTTACTCCTTTTGTTTTCACTGGAGTTACTCCAAGGCTGAATTCAGCATATGATGAACAACTTGTTCTCCAAAGTTGGAACTTAGGGGAGAAGGTTTTAGGGATGATCACGCAACTCTGAGGCTCCTTCTCAAATAGCTGAAGCTCCCATAAGAGGGACAATATATGGTGAGTTCAGGTTATTGAATTTAGTGCAACATTCTAGTAATAAGCCCTCTAGTCATAATAAGACATTATTATCCATTAGAACAATTGCTTGAATGAAACCCAACTGCTAGCTCACTTAGATTAGATGGAAAAATCCTATCTGATCTCATTTGCCAGTCAGCTGCACAGATACCAACCATGACCAAACACAAATGGTTCTGATCCTGCTCCCTTTCCTCTCAGCTTCTAGGGAACCAGCTCCTCCAGACTTGCCACTCATGAAATGTTGCCTGTTTTTCATGTATTGACCATCTCAGCTGCAGCCCCAGGAAGTCTCCAAAGAGGTTACAAGCCCTGGTTCTGTCTTGGTGAGATGGAAAAAGGAGAGTGCTGAAAGCTGTGGAGAAGCTGATCATTACCAGCTGAAGAGTAGGTGCTGTTCATTTGGGTTTGGTTTTTTGGGGGTTTTGTTTTGCAGGAGGGGGATACTGCAGTTAAGAACTAAGATGAAACTCTTTACAAATCTGCTAGAATGAACCAGTCCTCAGTGCTGGTTAATTCCTCCTGTGTTCCTGTGAGCCATTGGAGGGGTCATGACAGAGGCAAGATCCCCATGGTAAAATTAAGCTTTTCTTTCTTGGAGAAATAACCATTACTGTCTCTCTGGCTCACTCAATTTCATTTACTTTCTAAACAACTTAGATCACAAAGGGCTCCAGGAGGGGTGCAGAGCTTGCAAAGAAAAGGCCTGGATGACTTTCTCCATTTAAAGAGAGTCTTGTGAAAGTTGTGCTTCCTACCCTTGCCCAGAGAAGAGGATTTATAACATGCTCCTGCAGCCACCGCTGTGTGTGATTTGGAGGGTGGAGGATGCACCAAGCTCGCCGTGCTTGGGAGTCCAGAGCAGCTTTCTGCTGAGCAACACGAGTCCTGTCTGACTAATGGAAAATCCCTGCTCCAGAGCCCAGCTGATACAGAGACCGGAGATCCCCCTCTTGCCTGAGCTCTGACTCATTGGGGCACATCTCCTCAGCAGCTTTGCTCGGGCAGTTCCCTGTGCCACAGCCACGGTATGTCCTTGGTCTTGCTGAGGTTGAGCTCTTCTCTGTTCCCTTTGGATTCCACCTTCCTCCTCTGCTTTGCTCCTGCTCTGGGGGGGATGCTGGCTGCTCTCCCTGCTGCTCCTCCTTCCAGAGCCCATTTACAGTGATCCAATTTGCAGCCTGTGCCCCCACAGCCTTGGCTACCAAGGATGTTACAGAACATGCTAAGAATAGAAACAGCACTACAGGAAGGGGCATTTATAGTCTTTATTATGCCTAATTGGGGCTAGAGGAAGTGCTTCTCTAACACCTCAGCTGAAGCACAAGGTAGAATACTTTCTTCAGCAGTTATATACTTAGTAAGCAGCAAGGAAGAACACTTCACTTTTAAAACAAAAATAAAGCAACTTTCAGTCTTGTCTTGACTTACTTCTCTCCAGAGCAGAAAATGCAACACTAACAAGCTGATCAGGGTAATGATCAATGAGACGCTGTTTCACTTAGATCTGAGATTTTAGGGATAAGGCATAAAATTTGATGTGTTCTACACAGTTACTGGCCCCAAGCCTCAGCAGAGCAAACACCAGGTAGCCAAGAAAAACAGAAAGAACAGTTAAAATCTTACAAAGCACAGCATGGAGGGACTATCATGCCAAAGTTTGGCTAAAAATCACAATGCAAAGAGGATCTCTGTCTTCTAGAAATTTCAGCTCCTACTGTTTGTCCTCCATGCTGCTCCAAGACATAATCACTTCCCCAACTTTACTTGGTCGTCAAGAGTGCTGTAATTTGCACCAAAACTTCTGGAAGACTTCAACATTAAACCAAACATGTTATTGCTCAACTTAAGCATAGGGTAGGAGGGGATGGATTTTCCCTTCTGTGACTGGAGTTCTGCAAAGTGCCCAAACATGTTATGAGTGTATAGATATTTGTACAACAGAGTTCAAAGGTGGGATGTGCTCAGCTCCACTGCAAGGTGTTCAAGACTTGCTTTCTCTGAGAGCCCAGCACTAGGTAAAACTGTAGACTTGTGCCTCCAGCCCTGCTGCACTCTTATTTTGTCTCCTATTTGGATCTTTGCTTCACTTCCCTGCAAGGACTTGGCTCTAGGATTTGGGGTATCTAGTCTTTCACTTTGAAACTTTCTGTTCCTACGAGCTATTGAGTCACCTGGGAATTGCAGATCCTAAGAGTTTAGAAACTAGAAAATATAAAAAAAATAAAGGCATCAAAAACTGTATTGTCTTAATTCCCGGAGGAGGTGGGTTGTAACTCATGTCCTTGAATACTGGGGTTAGGTGTTCAGCCCATTTCTGCTGTAAGATAAAGTTTTATTTATTTTACCCTATCAAGTATTTGCCCAAGGACTTTCTTCTATTCCCAGGTTAGTAGTAATGCCTGTGGAGAAAGGCTAACTGCTTCTTGAAAAACTATCAAATCTGAGTGGAGGACACAAATAAGGAGTCTGGTGTGGGGAGCTGGTAGAGGTGTTTTGGATGACTTATTCCTCCTCAAGTGACATGATCTCACACTGTACTCATTTGAGTCAGGCATGAACTTCCCTGAAGCAGAGAATTTTGGGTTCTGGGTTCAGCTGTGCGAGCTGAATATCACTTTCCAGATGGGCATCCATTCCTCTCTTTGAAAAAAACCACAGTTCAGTCTTGGCTATCAAGGCACCAGAGTTCTTCCCTGATGCTCTCCCGGAGCCCCACAAATGCTCCCTGTCCCAGAGAGGTGGACCAGCTGTCTGGGGGCTGTTTGTCAGACATGCCTGCAGAGGCCACTGGACCAGAAAGCATGAAGGGGCACCTCAGGGCCAGGCCCTGGCGAGTGCTGTGGGTTTTATCTTTTTTTTTTCCCTTGAATTTTGCTGTAGTGGATGGCCACACTTCAGGACTTTCAAGGGCTGCTTCTCTAATCTCCTCAGAAGGATTACTGCTGCTGGAAATCATGAGGGTTTGGACTAGCTATCAACTTTATCAGGAAAACTTCTTTCCGGCCAAGCTAGTGAGGGCTTTGCTAAGCGGGGATCTTGGGTTGAAGCTGCTCTTCTCATATTTCACAGCTGGCCTCAATGAATGATTTACTAGGAGAGTAAAAGATTAGCCAGATTCCTCCAGCTTCTTCTCAAGTCATATAAAGCACTGGGGTTTATTGGAGTCTGGGCAGTTCCTAATTCTTTAGCCTCGTTACACTGTTTTACAGTGACTAATTGCTCCCTTTCCCGGGAATCAGGTGTCTCCTGGTGAGGAATCCACACTCCTTGCACGAGCCTCCCCTGTGCTCTGGAACAGCCCTGCCAGTGAAGGCTGCTCCATGTGGGCAGGTACCCAGCGGTCATGAGACGTGATGTCTCCAGATGTATTTCACTGGAGAGGTTGCTGTGATTCTGGGAGAGAGATGGTAAAGGGAATACTTAAAATATACAATGAGGTGTTCCCCATAAAATTACCAAAAGCTTTGCAGAATCTTCCTGTAGAGAAAGCCATCACTGGAGAGTTCAAGCGAACAGTGGTTTGGGAAGGGCAAAAAACCCCTTGCTTTATTGTTTTAACTAGTCTCCAAGGCTTGGATGAGCTCTTCTGGGGGAAGGGAGATTACCCCATGTTTGCCTGTTACAGAGTTTCTCACATTTTTCTCCTTTACACTTGGCAACCAGAACTCTGTGTCTGTCTCTCTATGGCAATTTTACAGAGTTTGGCTGTTTTAAAAGACTGCAGTACTGATTTAAACATCCAAATTGGAAAAGCAGGGTTTCAAGTGGACCTACTTTTTTCTTTTAGAGTGAGACTTGTTAAAGATCTTTGTTAAATTATTTACAAGTGGTCTCACAAGATGAACAGATCATTTTGCATTTAATCATTTGCATGACTTCCATTGTGTTTTTCTCCCCTGTCCACTAAATAAAAACAGGATCATAACATCACTAAAGGGCTTGCAGGGAGGGGTGGCCCGTCACTATCAATATATGAAGTTTATATACCATGAAGTCTAAAGCAATATCGGCGTGTGCTGATCTCATATGAACAGTCTTTCATTTAGAGCTGTCAGAGATGAGAGCTCTGAGGCTCTCTGGGGGAATCAACCTCTAGCAGAAATGTCTAAAATATTTGGGGTTTAGCCAAGAGGCTAAAAAATGGTGGGTTTGTATCTTCCTTTTTCTCTGCTGTGATCTCCTGACATACAACACCAAAAGCTATGTGAGAGACGGGGATGAGAAGAAACAGCCCTGACAGTGCCCAAGACATCAAAAGAGGCCAAAGATCCTCAGTCTGCCCCAGAAGTACAGGTATAATAAAATTTGCTACTTTTCTGATTTTTTCATCACCATTTACACATATAAATTGGGGCTGAACCTGCTCCCTGGCAGCCCCTTTTGGTTGAACCTGTGGCATAAAGGAGACAGAAGCAGCCCCTGGAGTCCCCTTCATGAAAGCTCCCCCACCACAGTTCTTCAAGGCCAAAGTTTTGCCACAAGCTATAGCAGGGTGAGGGAAGAGCTACAAAAAGTACAAGAACACAAACTCCTGCCTTCTTCTCACTGAAGGTAGAAATAAAACCTGTGTGCATGTTTCCAGGACAGAACATAACCAGTTGTGTCTGGTATAAATGAGCTGTGCATTGGCATCTGTTGTATGTTCAATTTTTCAAGCGCATCAGTCAGCAGAACAGACCCTGCATCCTTTGGTTTGTGATGACTATGTCCTCCCCAAATCCAACCGGCCTGTAGGAACAGAATATTAACACTAAACATCACTTTAAAAGCAAATGGCATCCTTTGATGTTTAAATATAAAAAAGGACAGCCTGTGTTTATGAGGGCAACACCAGATCTGGGAGGATTACTCACCATGGCAATTTTTTGAGGATATTCAGTCACTCACACAGATTTTATCCACAGACTGCCAGACCAGAAGGATCCCTGGGGCTGCCTGAATGTGATCTCCCATCAGCGACCATCGAAGGTCTTGGAGCCCTGCAAGTCCTCATCAAAGACTAAGCTTCCACTTCTTACTGCCAAGCAGATGGGGCCACTGATGGTGGTTTGAAAAGACACAGCCAAAAGATGGAGCAATTAACAGGAAGAATTCAGAGTCATGAGAAAAGACAAATAGTGAATTTCCTTGATTTTTGAATATCACCCTCACTATTTTTGGATGTATGATCATTGTGCCAGATGCACTGAAGGGACACCTGGGACCCTGACATCGTACTCTGAAAGGCATCAGGATGTGATTCCAGCCTTTCCCGTGCATCCCACCACGTTTGCATGTTTGGAAGCCTGTGTCAGCAATAGTGGGAGAGCTTTGCAACATGCTTCTGTAAAACATTCCTCTTGCAATGTCGCCTTGCTTTTTATTCCACTCCTCCTGTTGTTCTATTCTTCCTGTTACTGCCAGTGCAACAGTGAATCTGCTCCCACAGAAAGGGCTGCTCTCCGTGTGCCTGCTCTCGTCTGTGCACACACTGGAGATACCCTTGTCTAAAGCCAAGTAGGAATTGGAAAAAGTGATAAGCTAGAGGAAATTAAATTGCTAATGAGTTTATGAGATTATTTAGAATGTTTATTTCTCACCATTTTGCCATGATAACCCACCTGAGCGTGGCTGGGAGCGCAGCAGCCCCATCATGAGGACGATTGCTCAGCAGGAGAGACAGGTAGGGGTAAGAAAGGAAACAGCTGTGATCCCTTTTTGGAGCATTTGCTCTTTTTCATCCCCTTAGACGTATCCCAGTGTAAAGGAGCTTTCAGATCACTTTCCAAAGTGATTGCTTAATGTGACGGAGGAGAAGCTCTTCTGTAATGAAATCATTTCTGTCTTTTCTCTTTATTTTCCTGCTTGGTCATAGAAAGGAAATCTGACTGGTTGTTAATTTCAAAGCATTTGTAGAGGTGATGGCATAATAGATATGAAAGTTCACAGGACTCTGGCAACTACAAATGTATTAAGGCTTTCAGATGAAAAATTGAAAGCTGCCTGTGAAGGATTCCCATTTGTCATGGAAACCCCAAAATACCCAGGACAGCTGCTTGCCTGGGATCTCTACCTCATATGTAAGGAACCAGAAGTGACATGTGCTCTGTTGTATAAAGAGTACAACTCCACAGAGACAGGTAAATCATTCTTTATAAGGGAAAATAATCATATGGAATTAACATTTTATGTAAAAGATGATTTTCAGGGTCTGCTCAGTATTCAATATAATCAAAAACATGGTTTAAAATACATAAATCATGGTATTTTATATTATAACACCCTAGTAACCTCCTCTGGAGATGGATTTGGTACTGCTGCAAGCGTGGCTGGATAGCTGGAGGGATCTGGTTTGGCAAGGAGCCCTCCTGTTGTTGTACTAGAGCGGAAAGGTGAAGCAGGTGGCAAAAGTTTCCTGGGAGATATTGGGTCTGGAGTCTTAACTCCCCTCAAGCCACTCTTTGCTTTACCTCGATCCCCATATCAGATAGTTTGGTGAGGTTTCATTTGAAAATCAGGATGAGAAAAGCCAGTCTGGGGCTGAAGGTTCACCAAGCAACTGGAAATTAGGAGAAGCCAAACTACAATGCAAAGTTAACACAAATTTCATGCAAATGGTGAGCTTCTGGAAAGTCTCCCCCTGGTTGTCTTGGGATGCTTTTATTTTTCACGTGGTATCTTTGCCATGACTTCAAACACAGCATTTGGTTTCAGTGGGACCAGGTTGCTTGGGAGACTGCCACTAAAGGTCTTCCATCACAACAGAGGTACTGGCATAAAGTTCAGGGAGGAGAAATAATCCCCCCGAGCTCCCCATGAGCCTACTTGTTGGTGTATTTTCAGTAATGGCTCTTTTTAATTCACTCTGTGTCAGGAAATTCTGCACTGAACTTCCTGCTGTGCCACGCTGTGCCAGCACATCACAATGGCAAAGCATGTCTGCATTGAAGAGTTTATCTAATATTAATTTCCTTAACTTTGGCGGGTCCAAAGATTTCCTCCCATCTTTCCTTCTTCTATCCACCTTTTGGTTATTGCTTCAAATACCTAAACCAAAAAAGACGGCAAACCTTGTAGAAAAGAGATGACAAAATTATGAAAATAAAATAGCAAGATTAACCCAAATGGGCTCAGTGTGTGCAGATATAGGAAAGTGAAAGAATACTGAAGGAAGCTTTCAAAACTTTGCTTCTTTGCCAGGACTCAATCTCCAGACATTAATTTAGCTGTACTAGTAATGCATTTAAGTGTGTTCCTCTGTTAAGCAATATACTCCCTACAGAGCAGCTCTGGAGCAGCTGTTAGCTACAGGCTTTCCACAGGCTGAGGTCTCTGGGTCAGAAACACTCATATTCCACCAGCACATCCCCCTGAAGTGCTCTGCACATCCATGATCTGTCTTCAGGCAAGGTGAGTCCCAGGTTTCAAAGTGCTGTAGCTCAGCTGGCAACACAGAGACTGAGGGTAACTCCAGTGTTTGCTGCTCTGCTGGAAGGAACCATCGTGTCTGGAGACCCAGAACTGTCCCTTGTCACATCTCAGCTGAAAGCAATGCTGGCTTTGCTGTGAGGAGCTCTGCTTGTGCTGCACACTCCCTGCAAGCAGCATAAGCTGCTGCTCCCACACATTCAAACACTGACACCTTATTATCTTTAAGTTGGTCTTCCTTTTCCAAAGCCTTCAGGCTCACAGAGCACCCACGGCAGGCTGAGACAACGGGGCTGAAGGAGAACAGCCTTGACTCTGCTGCTGCTAAAGACAGAGATTATTTCTAATGTAAAAGTTATTGTCTTGGGCAGCCTTCATCTCACCAGTGCACAATTCCGGAATGCTTTAAATTAAGTCTGGAGGCTAAAAGTGTGTTAGTCATTGCCCATACATCTTGGGGGAAGCAGGGCTTTCAAAAGTTATTGTTAGCATTAGGCATCTGGTTTATGTTTGTAATGATTTATTCAACAGTGGGAGACAGGTAAGGAACCATCATGGAAGACAAACTAGAAAAGATCATGTTTTTCAAAGCTCTGAAACCACTGTTAAATCAAAGTTGTCTGACTTCAAAAGGAGTATATAACTTGATTAGATTCTCTAAACAATGTACAATGTTCACAGAGTTGGCAGCTATTATTAGAGGCAGAGTTGGTAGCACAGCCTGCTCTGGAGGTTCGTGTCCCTTCTAAGTACAAGATCCTGTTCCTATGTCATGACTCTGGCTTTTTCTTTTTTTTTTTTTTTTTTAATTTCAACCAAGTGCTTCAACTGCCTGTGAGAGCCAGGGCAGAGAAAAATGCATTATTTTTTCAGCATTAGAATAATTCAGGAAATCCTTTCTTTAGAAAGATCTAATGCTTCCATATTTTGAAGCAGGGACTGAAATCCAGTGAGGGAAGACAGGCTTTGTGCTAAAGAGGGTGTGTTGCTATTGCCATAAGGGTCTGACCACAGTTGTTTCAGTTTTATGAGACTCTGAAGAAGTCTAGTTTGTCTCTGTGCATTGGGGCTTTGCAAGGGCTTAGCTAAGATTAGGGAAGAGTCTCTGCTTGTGTCTCCTCATGCTGGTCTCTCACCAGCCTGTGCCAGTGGTGAAATCGGTCTTTCCTGGCAAGGAGTAGCAGGACTTGGGGACAGAGAAGAGGAAGCCCATCCACAGCAGCTCCTGGCATGCTGGAATAGAGATGGGGACTGGAAGCAGGAGCTGGTGAGACAGGGCAAGTTGGGAAGGATAGGCTGAGGGCTGATGGTTCCATGGCTGTTTGATCCCCTTTCCCAGCCTGACAGGTATTCCCTTCCTCTCCTGACAGAAAAGACACCCACAAGCAATAATCCTCATTCCCTCCGGGCCCAGATTAGGCATCTAACACACCACTGTTCCCACCCCAAAGGGCAGGAAGCAGGATGTAGGCAAAAACTGCATCCGGAGATCTCAACTCCAGCTGAACACACGTTCGTTCACTTAACCCACCTTTTGGACAGAAGACACCGTCCTGTGTTGCAGATGATGCACTCAGCAAGCTCAACCTCCACAGTGCCAATCTCAAACTGTTGGACAGGGGCTTCTCAATTTTCCTTCTGTAGCACGGGGCAGATAAATCCTCATCATTGCTCTGCTTTCTGCCTTGTTCCAGAGCAACCTGCCTTCCTGCTGCAGAGCCACGCTGAAGGGACACACGGGGCTGGGCAGCCAGCTGCCAGAGCAGGCTGGAGATTTCCATTAACTTTTCCTGTGGGATGAAAAACAGGTCTGAGCAACTATGACAGGATTCAGGCATGTATTTACTTCTCTTTTTTTCCCTTTCTCCAAAACACACCTTGACCCAAGGGATGACCAGCTGGGGTTTACCAGTCTGCTGAGGAAAGCATTCAAAGATATGTTGGGGATTTGGGGGCAAAACACTGTTCATGGAGAACTTCCCAGAGCTCTGCTATAAACTCAGCATGCCTGTGCCACCAGGTTCAGCCAGTCCTGGGTAGTGTCACCTGTCAGACCTGCAGCCCATCCCAAAATGGAAATAAGCAACCCACGTTTTGCACTGTTGCCCTTCACCTGAGGAAAATCTACATGTACCAGCTGTCCTGTCACTCCTTGCCCTGGCCAAAGCACCATCTCACAAACATCCCTGGGTTGGGGAAGAGCACAGGGCTGGGCACAGCACATCCTGAATGGCTCTAAATGACATCCATGCTGTGTCACAAACTGGTGCTCGGCGTGGGAAGTTCATGGAGCAGCTGGAAGAAAGCCAGCATCCCGCTTCTGCTTGAGTTAGGAAAATGTCCCAGCACTGGATCCACCCAGCTCAGTTAGAGCAGGGCTGCTTGGCCAGACGACAGGCCTGGCTTTCTCTCCAAAGTGGATGAGTGCCAAAGGGGATTTTTAATTTCCAGATGCTTTTAAAATAAAAATAAAGCCTCTGCTGTAAACTGGCTTTGAATGGACGCCTCCCCTTCAGCCAAATAGCTGACTGATACAGGCTAGCTGACTGGGCAATAAAACCTTTCACTGCAATCTGGTACATCCTGAGTCCTGTGCCGAGGCAGGCGGCCGGCCGGGGCCCCCTGTGGAGCCGGGGATCCCATGGAGCCAGCCCTCCCCATGGAGCCAGCCCTCCCCACGGAGCCAGCCCTCCCCACGGAGACAGCCCTCCCCATGGAGACAGCCCTCCCCACGGAGACAGCCCTCCCCGCCGCCAGGCGGGCGGCCACGCTCCCAGGGCCCTCTGGCTCCAGATAAAAATCTTTATGCACTTTTGATTTCTGTTTTGTTCTTTTGGAGGGAGGGGGAAACACTTTTTGAGAAGACAGTTGGCAATGGCAGAATGGAAATGAAAAGATCTGGGGGGCAGTGTTGTCCTGAACATTCAAAAGGCATGTGGATGTGGCACTAAGGGACATGGTTTAGCAGTGAACACAGCAGTGCTGGGTTAATGGTTGGACTGGATGATCTTAGAGGGCTTTTCCAGCCTAAACCATTCTGTGATTCTCTGTGGTGGGGCAGGGCTGGTGACAGGGTGACTTTGCAAGACCCCTCGCTGCACATCTTGCTTCGGATCTGGACACAGACTTGTTCCCAAGCCCTGGGTGAAACCCATTGTAAACAACTTAAACCTGGTAGCTGCCAGTCTGCATAACAAGAATGGGCTGCCCAGGGAAGTAATGGATTCTCCGTCCCTGGAGATTTTTAAAAAGAGACTGGATGTGGTACTTAATGCCATGGTCTAGTAACCCCAGCGGTAGTGGATCAAGGGTTGGACTTGATGATCTCCAAGGTCCCTTCCAACCCAGCTGATTCTATGATTCTATGATTCTATGATTGGTGAATTAATTTCCAGCGAGGGTGAGCTCTCAGGGTGTCCTGTGCTCCAGGGTCCTGGGAGCTGGGGCAATTCCTCCACAGCTCCCATAACCTACATTGTACCTGCACACCAGGGATTTGGGCATCCCAAGCCTGCAGAGAGATAGTTGTTTCACATTATCCCAGACCTCTGGTGCACCTGGGGAATGCTGTGTGAGCCCAGCCTGAGACACACGCTATGGCCATCGAAATGTGTCGCTGGCAGCCAGGAAGGGCCATGGCAGGGAGGGGACACCCGAGGCTCTGCAGCCCATTGCCCACCCGCTCGCCTCCTGCTGCCTGTCATCGCCTCCCCAAACCGAGGGTCACCCCCTCCCCAGCGGCACTGCCAGTTGCTTTATCAGCCCAGATCTTGATTAATTCCTTACTGCTGCAGACAGGATTGCCTTTTCTGGTTGGCTTGGTTCCTCTGCACTGTGTTTTATCCCACCCCTGGCACCAAGCCACCACATGCAGCAGCCAAGTGAGATGGGGACAGTGGAGCCAGAGATGCCAGCAAGGAGGGAGTGACACAGGGGTGACATGGGGACAACCCAGGGATGGAGCCTGCATACAAGCCCAGGAACTGCTCCCCAGCAGGTGCTCTTGGAAAAAAAGCTGGTTAGGGCAGTTTCCACACCTGGTATCCGGCTGCAGCAGTCAGGGAGTGAGGATGGGCTTGTCACAGGTAACACCAGGGCTGTTTTGACTGCCTGGGCTCAGTGGTGGCCCTAGGAAAACAGAGCAAACGTGATTCTGCTGTGTTGTACTGGAGCTCACTGTGATGGGCACAAATGCCTGTGATGGACAGCTTCACTTGCCCATCTCACTGACCCAGCAGAGACAACACAGCTATTGCTGATGGCTTTTGGGGGACAGAACCAGCCTGGTGACCCAGCAGGGCCACCAAGGACCAGTTCCTTCTGTCTCTTGTAGCCATTTCATTTTTTGCTAAACTGTTTGCACAGAGGCAGCTTTTGCAACCCATTCTCTGTCTAACTCCTTTTATTCTGCATTTCCTATGGTAATTTTGATCCACAGTGAAGGCAAGATGCTCTGCTTGAAGCCTGGGAGAAGGTCTGTCTGCACTTGGATGGGGTCACAGCAGAGAAACATATCACCTTGCTTATCACCATCACCATCTACGAGACAGCTTGGGGTGAGCAGGGACCAGCCACATATTTTCCCCTGAAGAGCGAGAGACATAAGGAATCACTACAGATATTTTCTTTGGCAGCAGCACCAGCATTTTTGGTATCTCTGTGGCATCTCTATTTGACATCACCTTTGTGTGGTGCTCGTGTGGTCTTGGTGTGACCCAGACCACATGTTCTAGCTAGGCAGCCCCGTGTGGAGCAGAGACCCAGCCAGGAGCCATCGCTAGCAAAAGGGGCTTTCGTCCCTCTCCAGTGGGCTGGGGCTGCTGACTAAGCAAATCCATGCAGCTTTGCTGGGAAGCCACGTGTTTCAAAGCCATCTTTTCACTTGTGGGGGGAGGCAGGGGTTGAAGGCAGCACACGTGGGGTGCAAGGTCCCTGTGCTCCCCTCTTGCGGCGAAGGTGATGCCGGGTGTGCGTCGTCTCTGCCTCCCGCGGCTCCTCTGCCGGGCATTGTGCAGCTGACACCGGGAGTTTCTAATCCTCGTTCCTGCTTCAAATGTCACTCGATTCCTCGTGGCATCTCACAAAAGACTGAATGGGCAGCAAGCATAAAGGCAAAATAATCCTTATGCTGGGAATGCCTTTGAAGAGTGCTGACCTGCCTGCACAGGCGTTGGCTGTCGCCGGGGATGCCACGCAGCTCTTTGGGTGTCTGAAGTTTTGAGGGTCAGAGACAGGATCCTGCCTAAAATATTTGCATCTGGATTAGACTTTCAAATGCCAGAACGTGCATCTGTGTTGGTCCATGTTACTCGTTTCTTCCTGACTTGGTGTGCCTGGTCACAGAGTAAAAACCACAACAAATTTGCTTTTTTCCCCCCTCTTGTTTGGTTTATTAATTGTATTTCCCCTGACACTGCTCTCTGGCCTCAACAGATTCATTTGTGATTCTCCTGTGACATGCATACTGTAGCAGAAGATAGTAACACATAATCATTTAACATATGAATGCTGTCAGAGAGTTTAATCACAACCAAAATTGCTGCCTTTGTGCCCCGCACTAACTCGTTGTGACTGCACAAAGTGAGCCCGGCTCCGTGACACAAAGAGCAATTGCAGCCGGCTCTTTGTCTACTCTCTTTGCATAATTTCCTGAACCCTGCCCTGTTCCACCTGCTCACTAATGTTAAGCTTATTTCTGGATAATTTATATGCACCCCATTCCACAAGTGCACCCTGGCACGGATTTTTTTGGAGCAGCTATGGGAACAAGACTCTCATCAAACATGTTTCCCTCCAGTCTGTAAGTCCTGAAGTCCATCAGCACTTCCCGAGCCTTCCCTGAAACACCAGAGTGCAAAAGCTCAAGTGTTCAGGTCCTCGCACTGGGAATTCAAACACTGTTTTGAGGGGATGGGGGATAAGTCGCAAACCCTTTTTATTCTGCTGTGTTTTCACCAAAGCCAGCAGCAGGGTGGCTGGGTGGGATGCTCCCCGCTCCAGCTGCTCCACGGCCAGCACAGGGTGTTTCTGCGACGCTCGCAGCCCTGACCCCGAGGCTCTCGGAGGAAACGCGCGGTTCCTGGAAAGCATTGTTCCCGCGTTTGTTTGTTCCGCGGCCTCCCAGCAGCCGCTGGGAAGAAGCAGAATAAAGGGCAGTGTAAGGGAGCAGCTCCCGCAGAGGGGACGCGGGTGGGCAAACAGGACTGTGTTCCCTGGCTGAGCCCCGGGGCCCTTCCTGGGCACAGCCAGCACATCCCGCTGCTGGTCCGTGCCTGAGCAGACACTTGGGTGCGTGGTGAGGTTTGCCGGCCCCGAAGGGGCAGAACTTTGCTGCCTGAGGGTCTCAGGTACGAGCCCAGTGCAGCTGCAAAGCCGAAGGGATGGCACCGCATTCGGAGGAGGGCTGTTTTCTCTCCCTAACTGCCTCTCCAGGTCCATCACACTTTGAAACATGAATCCAACTCAGGGACACCCTGGTTGATGCTGCTTGTGTTGCAGGAAAGCCTCTGCCCCTAAGGTCTCCTTTCACTAATTCTTCAAGGCACACACTACCCTCCTGGGACACTGTGGAGGAGGGCACCAGCAGCTGCTGATTTAGCCCGTGCCTGGGGGCTGCCCCCCATTCAACAGGAGCAGAGAGAGCCCTCGCTGCCATCTCACAGGGAGCAGCTATTTCACACCAGCGGTAACCAAAGTAGGATGGCTGAGCCAGAGGTGAAGGGGTGTGTGCTGGCTCCCCTGCCCCACTGGGAACGGTGAGAAATAATTTGTGCAGAATCTGTCAGGGGCTGAGCCACCTGTGCCAGGGCTGCCTGTGAGCCCCAGGTCACCCAGCCACACTCCAGCCCCTGGGCAGCAGGACCATCCCCTGGCCAGAAGGAGCTGGCCACTCCCAGAGGAGTGGTGCCAGCGTGGGTCAGGCCCGAGGTGGCTGTTGCAGCCAGAAGTGCTTGTTAGTAACTGTCTTTGCAATTAGCCCATTGGTTCCATCAGCATCTCTGGGAATAAGGCTTGTCCTGGAATGGCTGCAGTGGAGGCGGGGAGGTGACCTGGAGGGGGGTGCTCACTCAGCAGCCACCATGGGACATTGCCTGCCAACGTGACACTGGGGCACTGCAAAGCTCTTCTCTGCACCAAAACCTTCAAACCTGAGTCAAGCAAACAACTCAGCCAGGTGTGGACAGTGCTACCAGGTGGAGCATTTCAGATATCCTGGGTTTTCCTGCACAGCAGATCCCAACAGAGGCCCCTCCATCCACTGAGCACTATTTCCCACTCTTTTCCACCAGTTTCCTAGGTTTACAGTTGAAGAACCATTTGGTGTTTTTCAATGATCTGTTCAGTCATCCCCAGAGCCAAAAGCTGGCTTGGTAACATGTGCCATACCTTGAATGCCAATTACTTTTGCTCACAAGGTTTTACAGCCCACCGAGGAACCCTGCAATCAGTGGAACTGGCCCTGCCAGGATCTGGGCACCCCCCTGCACCCCCAGCCCTCCAGGCTGCCCTCTTTGCCAGGGGCTGCAGGATGAGGGAGTGGGCAGCTGAGATGCAACCCTGGAGTGGCTGTGCCAGTGACTACTCAAGCCAGGGAACAAAACATTGTACCAAAAATAAGGCTCCCCCATTGTACTGTTGCACAAACGTGTTCTGTGAGTAAATCAAACTCCCTGGGATTTTCTGAGCCAATTGCCTGGATTTTCTTGGGGTCATTTCACCCCAGCCGCTGGGAGGGCTGCTGGGCACACTGAGACCTCAAAGCACAAAGTAGCCCTGGGAAAGGATAGCCTGGAGGGGGGCTTCCACCTTGCCCTCCTGCCCCAGCAGACAGAAGTCATGCTGTGGGTCCCATCGAGCTGCTGCTGAGGAAATTCAAGCTTCTGTTTCTGCCACCAGCAAGAGCAGGGCTGCCAGCACATGCATCTCCTCCTGATCCCCCAGGCATCCCTGTGACCACTCCAGGGACTTCAGCATAGTACTGCACTGGCTCTGCCAGTACTGTACCTCATGGGATGTTCTTTCCAGGCAAACAGGGCCAAAAGAAAAAAATCCAGCCTGTCTGCTGAGCAAAAAGTCCAGGGGGAGGAAAAATAAACACAGGAAAAGCCACAAGAACTGGATATATTGCTGGATACTTAGATGAGTACAAGGTCCTTAAGAGCTGTGTTTGCAGAAATGCTTCAGAAATGGCATAAATTTTACATGTAATAAAATAATAGCAGGCATGATAGTGTCACTGATAGCATCTGTGTCTGGCACTCCTAACAGCACTGCTAATGCAGTGAACTCCAGCCACAAAGCTGCCAGGCTATCAAATAGCACAGTGATACCCACTGAGAGATGGGGAAACCAAGACACAAGTGTGTGCCTCAGCTTTTCCCAGCAACCTGGCAGCAGGAGGGAACTGCCCCTGGATACTGGGCTGGCACCTCACTTTGCCTACTCCTACGCCATCCTCATCCCCACTCCAACCCACTCCATCCCATCCCAACCTATCCTGGCCCAATTCAACTCATCCCATTCCATCCCATCACACAGCATCCCACACCATCCCACTCAATTTCATGTTGTGTCATGTCATCTAATCTCACCCTATCCCAACCCATCCTATGGCTGTCCATCTCTTGGCCACATAGCACAACAATCCACCACACTGGGGACCCTCAGGAGCATCCTGCTCCCCCTCCAGATGCTGCACGAGTGCCAAGGGAAGGACCCACAGAAGCTCTTGTGTGCTGGGGAGCTCTGCAGGGAAAGCCTGGATTTGACCCAGTGCTGCCCAGCTCTTGTTAAGTGTGCACCAAAAACTTCTGTTTTCCAGCGCAAAAACTTCTTCATGGCCTTTTTTGTGCAGGGCATGAATGGGAGTATGGGACAACAGGAAGGGCTCTCATTCCCAGTAGTTGCTGGCCTGACATGGACAAATGACTCCTTAAATATTGCAAAGACTATTAAAACTATTACTGATAAAAGGCAAGAAGCTGGGAAAACAGACTAGGCTGGGCTATTTTTAGAGGCAGTGGCATCTGGACAGCATGAGAAATGCTTTGTACAAATTTAGTACAGCTGATGTTTCAACAGAAAGTTTGCTGGCTAAGCTGAAATCGCCTGGCGCGGGCACCTACGGGAACAGAGACCAGCACAAAACAGCAGCTCGACACTGGCAAGGAACACCCACGGCCAGGTGTCCCTCACGGCCACCTAAACAGGGGCACAAGGCTCCTACAGGGCTGCCAGCACTTGGGGAAGCTCTGGCCAAGGACTTGCCGTGATGCCGCTCGTGGTGGCGGGTGGGGACACCCCCGAGTCCCCAGGCAGATGTGTCACACCAGGTGCCACTGCAGCAGCGCCTGTGCCAGCAGCCAGCTGCGCTTCTTCAGGTGGATTTGGAGGGGCAGGCTGTGCAAAGCTTGTGGCTGAACAAACAAACACTGTCAGCATTTAAAATAGCCAAACTATTTAAAAACCCAGTGCTGGTGACTCCTGACCCGGGACAATTTTTTCTGCCTAAAATTCCACAGCAGCTGGGCTTGGAAGAGGAAGAAGTCCTGCAAGTGCAGTGCAGTGCTCCCCTGTAAGGGGACATTTTCTCTCACATCCAGAGAGCCATTTAAATTGCTGATGGAAACCAGACATTGCCTGGCATGTATTTTCTCTCCACCCATGCATGGAATGAATCTCTCGTGTTGTTACTGATACACCCCTCTCATTTTTATCTAGCAATTATTTGGATTAGACATCAGCTTTGACTGACTCCAGGTGTGACTGAGGGGACCTTGGCCTGGGGTAGCGATGATGCTTGAAGAACAAGTGACACACCTCCTCCCATGCAGACTTCTTCCTGGGCAAAGACCAAGACATGGGGTGAGGAATGTGCAGACTCAGCCAGGCGTGGCTGAGGGGGGGGCAGCTCCAGGGGCTGCAACTCCCCAGTCTGCAGGACAGCAAGATGCCCAGTGCAGTTTTCCCCTGCAGAGTGTGGGACTGGGCACAGTGGGTGCTGTATGAGGCTCAGCTGCCTGCCCTAAACACACACACCATCCTGGATACCTGTTTCCCAAGGAGTGGGATGGTCCCTTTGCTATCTGGCAGCGAAGTTCTTCAATGAATCCATGTAGTCAGTGCTGATGCCAAAGGTCTGGGGAATGGTAGATTTGCTACTGTCATTGTTTCACGGGTGCTGGGCCCTGGACTGATGTGTCCTCATCCTTCCAACCTAATCACCTCCCTGCATCCCTCCCTGCTTGGCCCACCTCCTTCCCCGTCTCTGTGGGATGTGGCTCTCAGACAGGGCTCTTACCGTGCAGATCAGACCCCCTGTCCTCCCTTCCTCTCTCAGCCCCTTCACCATTACTCCCAGTATGGCTCTGCATACAGAGACTGGTCCCAGTCCTGGCAGGGACCGTGTGTGCACTGCCCACAGACCCCAGACAGGCCACAGGGTGCCACCAAGCCAGGAGTGAGAGGGAACTCAACCATCTGGTTGCAGCAAAGGCAGCAGAGATGCTGTGTCGTGACAGAGGTAATGAAAAAGAGCCCGAGTTAAACCCCGGCCATCTGCCTCCGTTTTGCTAAACCCACTCTTCTGGCCGGAGCTGGCAGCTCAAGACTTGGCTGGCTATAGACACTTTCCAAAGGTTGTTGAAGGTAACATGAACCATCTTGCCACGTCCAAGGGCTTCCAGAGCAATTTCTTCATGGAAAAAGCTCTGGTCAAGTCTTAGGCACGGCACTTTGACACAGACGGGGCAGTTGTGTGCAGCCAGGAGCCCCTCGGAGCCAGAGCACCCCTGTTTGCAGCCCAGCAGCAGCAGAAGGGCAGGTACAGGGAGAGGGAACCAGGAATCAGGGAGTGGGTCTGGGTACAAAATGTCTTTTATGTGGGCTGGACACGCAGTGGCCTCAGCATCCCCGAGAGACCTGACGAGCCCCTGTCCCCTTGCTTGGTGACAGCACAGCCATCGCTGCCCCTCCCCACTCTCGTGGTTGTTCGTTGTTTGGTTTTGGACATCCACCAGGTCCTGGTGGAAGCACTCAGAGCCCAGACTCACAGAGTCTCATGTATTTCAACACCAGTGATTACTCATCGAAAAAGCTCAGATTGGACTGTGGTATTCATTATTGGCTACTCTTCAGTCTCCTGTTTAAAACATTCCCAGTCCAGGCACAGGAACAGCTGCCCTGTGCCCAGCCAGGCACACACGCACACACAGCAGAACCCACTGGCACAAAGCACTTCCCAAACATCCTGGTGAGCACTCAGCATGAGAAAACAACACAGCTCAGTTCAGAAACCCTTATCTTCCCCCAAAGGAGACTCCATTTGCTATGGTGATTCCCTCTGTCTCCACTGACATTCATTAAAACACAGTATTTATATCTTCTTCTGTTTCTCCTGGAAGACACAACTGTGTCCCAGGGTCAGCAGTCCAATAATTCCTGTCCCTGCACACTGGACCCCATGAGCAGGAGTGACATTGTCCCAAGAAGATGGCTCCAGCCAATGGGGAAAGGCCCTGAGGAGGGCAGGGGAGCCTGGGCTGGCTGGGAGGTGAACACATTGCTGCTTTGGAATCAGGGCTGCTCTGCTGAGCATGAGGTCAAAGCATTTTCCTGCACTGCCCTGCCTGCAGATGGGGAAGAACTTGAAAAGAGTTGGTGCAGATCGATGGTGCATTGTTTTTTAGAGCTTGTTTTTTCCTATATACCCTTTGCAACGGCTCAGCTGCCACAAGGCAGGTGTGACACAAACAGGGAGAGATGCGTCTGGGAGCAGCCAACCCCCATGTCATTCATAGGCCTCTGGCATCCCTGCACATCCCTGCCTGCTCCCCATGCCTGGCCAGACCTGCAGGTCCAGTACAAGGGACTTGCAGCTCCAGAGCTGCACACAGCACTGGGAGCTTAACAGAGCCTGAGCAGAGAAAGAAGGGCAGCAGATGCCTGTCCTGTGCCTTGAGTTACCAGCCCAAACCCCAGCAAAGGATGCCCTGAAGATCCCTTTGCAGGTAAGGATGTTGGATCTGTCACCTGCCCTGATTTCACACCCTCATGGCTGCCTGGCGTGCAGAGAAAAGCCACCCTCCCACCTCAGGCCACTCACAATGTTGAGTGCCTGAGAGAACATTTGGGCTCTGAGTGGAGGGAACAGCAACCCAGCTGAAATGTTGCACTAAAAATAGCATGCTGTGGTTAGCTGGGGTTTTGCATCCCTGAGAAAGCCTGCGCCAAGCAGGGACCCTTCACTCCCGTTATTGTCCACTTTCCCCCTCTCCCTCCAGAGACACCCTCAGGATTAACCAGCAAATAAATAACTTTCCACAGGACAACAATGGCTTCTGTGATCAATCTTCATGAAATGTGGTTTGTTAGCTTTGCCAGAATCAACCCAGCTGCCAGTATGGTCCAGAATAAACGAGAGGCTGTGACAAGGCTCTGGGGATGGAGAGGCAAAATGCTGGGGCCAAGGAACGCAGCCTGGGCCACCTCGGGGACACTGCAGAGATGAGATTGTCCAGGAGGGAACTGGGGAGGGGTGGCCCCAGGGAGTTCCAGTGCTGCCCAGCTCTGCAGTTGCTGCAGGGACAACAAAATAAAGAAAAGACAAGTTTAAGAAAGAGTTAATGAGAGGAGCTCATCTCAGGGCATTTAATTTTATCAGAGTCAGTCTACCAAGGATGTAGGTACTTGTTCAGGAGCATCTACAACTTATCCTTATTTCACTTGGCTCCTTCTCATGAAGCACTTTCCAGAGGCACAAAAACCAAACTCCAGATTAACCAGAGTTTGCTGCTGCAGTTACTTACATAAAGTTACAGCACTCAGGCTTGCAACTGAAGTCTGCACCAGACCTCATTCATATGGCTTTTCCATACAGAATTCCCTGGCTTTTCACTGTCCAAAAGGAAAATAAAGATCAAGGTGGATAGAGAGTAACACAGACTGTTTGCCTAATTTCCCTTCTGCCCTGCCAGTACCTGGTGTTGGACCACCCCTATCAGTCTGTCCTGCCTGACACCCCAACCAGCATCCCTGAAGCTGCCTGCAAAGCCCTCATTACCAAGGCTCATGCAACAAAACATGAAGGATTTAGATTTCACAGGCAGCAATTCAGGTGTATTTTACCTTTCCAGCATCTGCCTTGGAAATCTCACCCAGTGCAAAGGAGGGGTTTCTGCACACTGCTGCATGTTTGGCCCTCACCCAGTGGTGTGCCTGCAATTTCAGCATTTGTTGGGTCAGAGACTACTGTTTCCTAGGGATGGTGCCTCGCTGTCACAAAATATTATTGCTGGTGGAAAAAGAAGTTTGTTTCTCACTCAAGAAAAATAAATCCTTGACCCTTTACGAGACCTGTGCAGTAGTGGCGCCGTTGACTCCTTGTGAAAGTGTGTGGGTGGGAAAATAGTCTGTGCTGACTTTTCTGCTGGCTCTGTGAGCTGTGTCAGACATACACCCTCTCAATAGATGCCTGATAATGCTCAGCTACTCCTCTGCTCACAGCCTGCAAGCCCCTACAGAAACACTGACTGCAAGCCTGGAATTAGAGTCTCCCACTCATTATTTGAGAAGGACGTGCCTTTCACAGCCAAGTGGCCTCTATTTGCTTGGGGGGAAACATGTGCTTATCTCTTATTTATGTGATTTATTTCTTGAGATTAATGCATCAAACTGGCTTGTTCCCAAGCTGTCAATAAAGTCTTGGTTTTTCTGGGACTGTCCTGAACCACACAAAGTTTCACTGCCTGTTTTCTGAATCTGAGAGGAGGATTTTTATCTCAGTCATAAAGCAGAAATTGGGGGGGGTTCAGTCATAAGGCAGTCAGCATTGTTTTGATCTGCAAGCAAATGATAGCCTTCTCTGAGTTCAAGGAGGGCTATTAAATCAGCCCTGTGGAGATAGAGCAAACAAAACCAGCCTGAGTAAAGGAGTGAAGGAGGAATGTTCCTATTCACATAAGAAGGCACGAAAGCAGGGGAGGCAAGTTAATGATCAACTCATCTGGGGTGTTTACTTTTACATGCCACTGGGGTAAACAGAGCCATGTTATCCCTACAGCCTACTCTTGTTTATAAATATACAATAACATTTACAGCTGAGCTTGCTGGACTCCCCTGGGTCCTGGCTGGAGAAGCCAAAGGGGTCTTGTCTCCCAACCCTGCATGGGACAGGCCCTACTTCTGGGGTTCTGCTGCTGCCAATCCACCTTCCAGCTCAGTGTTTGCACCTGTCTGTGCTGGGAAGGCATGACCTCACCTTCCAGCAGAGCCCCTTGGAGATGTCCCCTTAGAGATGCCCCACTGGAGATGCTCCAGAAACATCTTTCCCACCCGATTCCTGTGGATACTTGGAGCCATCCCTTTGCACTGCTGGGGTCAGAGCAACAGCAGGTCCCAGAGCCCTGCTGATGCTTTACAACACCCTGAGCACACACGGTGACCAACATGCTCATCTTTGTGTCAGCCAACCCACCATGATGACAGTCAGAGTGAGGATTTGAAGTCATTGGTGTTACTGGCTGCAATTCACAGTTATCCTTCAAGATAATCACATTTCACCTAAAACATAAAATTCTTATAAATGCTGTAAAGTCCCTAGGAATGCTATTATTCAGTAAGCCTCAGTGGAGGAACCAAACAGCAAATGCCAGGTGATTAATTCCCTGCAGCTGATGACTTAGTGCAACTTTTTTGTCCTGATCACCACAGACAAATCTAATGATCTCCTATTTTTTCAAACTTCTGCCCTAGCTCTTGGTGCTGACCTGTTAGCAGTCAGCAGTCAAGGTACAGCGTGCTGGGAGTTTGGAATGTGATCCTCCACGAGGACGTGTCACGCAGGGTTTGCCTGCACGCAGATTTGCATCGGCTTAGAGACACTGAGGCAACTTCCTGCACAAACATGATTGTGGTGGTTTAAAGCAAACGTTTCTTGTGGCTTACTTAAAACCCCCTCCCAAAAAATTTAAATTGGACATATTCTAGCTCAGAGTAAGACATACCGGTGCTCACACAGGCTTTTCCTTAACTTAAATGTTGCCTCTGTAGTTTAATCAATGCAATTCCATGTGTGTCCTTAGATCCATATCACATGCAAAAATACACATTGAATCTAAATTGCATTTCCATGAATAATCACTGATATTTATTATTATTTTGTTAAATAATTCTGTTGACATAATCCTGCCAGAAATTGCATGGAAGACAAGAACTTCTGTTTTGTAAATTGTCAGTGTAGATATGAGCGACTATTCATCCTCATTTTCATTACTAAACCATTATCCCATAACGATGGAAAAAAACACAGAAAAAAATGGGGAATAAATTGGGAATAAATTTGTTTATGTGGGAATACATGTTTACAGAAAATTTTTGTTCACAGCATGCACAGGCCTGTCAAACACGTTTCCCCATTTGCATCTGTCCCCCCAAGGGGGACTTGCAGAGCCCTTAATCAAATTAAAAATAGCCAAATGAGCATCAGTCAGTTGTATGTTTCTGAGGGGGAAGCAATTGATGGTTGCTTGATGTTCCTCACCTATAGAAAGTAAATCAGCTGGCATGGATACTGGCATGGATGCTGGCATGGATGCTGGCATGGATGCTGGCTCTTGTCATTGCACTGCTGGCATTTCAGGCTCATATCAAGATCAGCACAGAATAAATACTGGAAAAAATGTAATCACTAATTATTATGCAATGAAAACAAAAATGCCAAACTTTGCGGAGAACCTCATTCACAGCAAATTATACAACCAGCTGTAATCAAGGTCATTTCAATCTGAAAGCATTTTCTATTTAAATCCACAACAATATTCGGGCCCCGTTCATTGCCCAACAGTGAGAAAGCCACAATTGCTCTTGTGTGTCTGGATGCCCCGGGGTGGTGGGGCCAGGTCCCACAAGGATGCACCCACCAGAGCTCTGGAGCCCTCTGAGGAAGCCAGCAGAGCCTGCACATCTCAGCCTTTCTATCGTGAGTGTCAGACCCAAGCATGACTCACACATTTCCAAAGCTGCCATTCCCTCCCGCTGGCATTAGCCCTGTCCCTTTCCTCTGTGGTGCAGGCAGATGTGTGCTTTGCTCTGCAGCTTGAACCAAGGAGGTCCTTGGCTCCTCAGGTCACTCCTACTTCATGGGCACCTCATGCATGATGTCACCTGCACCCACAGCCCAGGGACCAGCCCCTGGACCAGTCTGGAGTGGGGCATCAGTGCCCTGGCAAGCAGAAACTGGCTTTATGCTGCTGGAGCCTGGCTGGTCTCTGGGAAAGTTGGCTGGGGTTCAAGCTTTTGTGACTGAGGTTTATCCACGCTGCTGCCTAAGCTGGAGACAGTGGCAGGGGTTCCAGAGGGACACCCTGCAGCACTTGCACAGGGAAGCTGCTGACAAAGGGTCATGAGCAGAAAGGGGGGATGCTCTGAAATGCTTTGCTTGGCACGTGGAGGACTGTGAGAGATGGTTTTGTAGTTAAACTCGGGCCAAGGCCCCCAGAGACTCCAGCTCAGAGCCTCCAAGCAGAGCTCTGCATCCTCGTGCTCGCATTTCCCATCCGCACAATGGGACAATGACCCTCCCTCGGCGCCTGGACGCCAGCAGGACAGTCCCCACGGCAGCTGCGACATGGACCCACTGCCCCGCTGTGAAAGGCAGCCGAAAATGAAAAAAAAATGCTGGCTATGCTTTCCTAAATAACTGCTGAAGCTTTGCTAGACAAGACCTCGGGGTTGTCCCCACGGCAGCACCAGAAGTAATGGTGCAAACTGCCTGGCGCGATTTAATTCCTTTTCTGGAGTGACTAACACCTCTATTATTCCCATCTGACCTCTGCAGACATCCTGTCATGCAATTGTGTGAAACTCTGTGGCGAGAAAGATAACTGGGCCTAAAATTAAACCATCCAACACGTTTTTAATATTAGCACAGGCGAGGAGTGAATTCCTCCTGGGTGGAATTCTCCTCTTCTTGAACAAGCAAGCAAAACCAGCCCTCAGCACCACACCACCAGCACTGACATGATGGGAATTATTTGTCTTTTTACTTGGTGAGCCCCTGGCCTGGGTAGAGCCTGTTCAGTGCAGGGACCTGCCTGGCTACCACTGCCCTTCACAGGGTGCTGAGGGAGGTCCCAGCCCAGGCACCACATTGCACATGCAGCTGGAGATTTATTCCATGAGGATAGGCAGGCTGTGGATACTAAATATGTGAGCAGACATCCCCCATGTGAATACCCTGGTGTTAACTGGAGCCTCATGGTATCTTTGCCTCTGGTAGAAAAAGCATTGCAGCAAGAAAGTCAGCGCTGAGCCTCAGCAGGGATATCACAGGGTCCTTTGGCTGCAACAGGATGGCTGTTGTGTTTTCTTTTAAATATGGTTTTCTGACAAAAGTAACCCCATGGGCTTTCTCATCTCACGATGCCTTTTTCACAGTGAACTTCACAAACAAGTTGGGCTCAGAGGTGCTAAAAGGTTTTTTGAAGGGCTTGACAGGCAGCTTGGCACTTTGGGGTGCAGCATGCACCCACTGCCTTGCCTCCCCGCCCCGGTGAGGGGTTTGCTCACTCCAGCAATGTGAAGAGGACTCGGGTTCAGGGAATGGAGATATCTGAACTGAATGAAACGCGACCTCAGCAGCCCACAACGTCACTGCAGAGCTCCAGCCGCGCCGTACCGCGCAGAGGGATGCAGAGTGCCCAGGCAGGTTGGGTCCTGAGCAAGGAACCCGTTATCTCACCGGATAATGTGGCTCAGGAGCTGCTGATGGAGAGACGGAGCGATGGAGGCTGCCTGCGACACTCGGACCTTTCCATTGGTCCTTCCGGGGAGCCCCGAGGCTCTGGGATGGGGGTGACGAGATCGCTCCCAGTGCACACCAGCGCAGCCGGAGCCCTCTCGTCCCCCCAGCTTCCCGGTGGGATTTTTGCACTCTTGTGCTCCCTCTGGTGGTCCTCAGCCCAGCTCCGCTCCCGCACCGCTCCCGCACCGCTGGGAACCCCAAATCCTTAGGTCCCACCCCTCCCGCTCCCCAGGGCCAGCAGCACCCTAAAGCATGTCTCCGAGCCAGCCTCCAGTGAAGGAGAGGTCCCAGTGCCAGCCTGACAGAGGGTGCTGCTGGGACTGCTCCAACCGGGATCCAGACAGGATTCACACATCCTGGGAAACAGCAAAAAACACGTCGTCCAAAACAAAAACTTTAAAACATACTCTCGGGGGTGATACTACAAGACATGGATATGATGAAGATGACTCAGACTAGACTGGGACTGCAGGGATTGCATTATGAAATTAAATCACACATGGGACAGACAGGACACTGTGGATTTGTCAGCCCAATTATGTACAAACACACTGGGCAGCTTTTTGCACCAACACTTCCACAGCTTGCACTGTTGGTATCAGCTGTGAAACACATTCTCATGGTCAGAGGTGACCTGCCTTGCTCCTACACTGCACAAGTACAGTTGGCCACAAATGTGCCACCAGCAGAGGTGGAGAACACCAACATGGGGCAAAGGCTGCAGCTCAGCCCAGTGGCTGCCAGTCCCTGGCCTGCTGAAGGGGACAAGGACACACCAAATCAGGCCAGGACATCGTGGTGCAAGGTCTGGTTTGCAGGCTGTGCTCCAGCACTGCATGCGGTTCTCCTGCACTTTCTGTCTCAGCAATACTTGCCAGCTTTATTAGAAAGCTGGTTGTTGTTTCAAGGCTGCTTTCTAGCAGTTATTGCCAACTAGGGATGGAGGTGGGGGAGCTGCTCTCTGCACGGCACAAATGGCAGCTGCCAAGACACCTTCTCCAAGGGCCCATAAAAGCCCGGTTATGGCTCAGGCTGCCTCCTCTCAGCCAGACATCTCGGAGGGTGACCCAGCACGGGAGGCTGCTGCACAGCCAGCCCTCCCAGCTCAGAGCCCTGTGTCCTCATCCCTGTCCATGCAGTGATGTCCAGCTGCTCCACTCTCTGCCATGGTTTGGTTGTGCCCCTCATGTTCTTGGGTCTGTGTCCAGAGCTGCTGCTTAGCAAAGGTGGTGAAAGAGATAAAACTCTTGCTTGCCCCAGGAGCAGTCCAAGACAATGGGGAGCTCCAAGGCAGAGGAAAAGGAAGGGGATGTAAATCAAACAACAAAAAAAGAATGCTGTTATCCTGCTCACACAGCCTTCTCCTCCTCTCCAGCACTGCCACTGCACCCCGGAAAGCCACAGTGACCCACTGTGCATCACTGACCATGGAGGCTGTGCTGTACACATGCTGCACTCCAGCCTCTGCCCCAGCACCCCACAATCTGGGTAGCTCCACACAGGGTCCAAGTTCAGTCTTTCCTGAGAGCAACGAGCAGCCCAGCAGCTCCCAACTGTGCTTTTTTGGGGGGTGCAGATTTGATGTTTCAGAGCTGCTTTCCAGAGCAAACAATAAACCTTTAAAGTAAGTGTGGGGTTCTCTGAAAGTCACTGAGTTTAATGGCTGAGCCCTGCAACAAAGGCTCTTCCTGAGCGCAGTGGCTCCCTGCCCATCACCCTCCCGGGGGGACGGCAGAGGCGGCAGAGAGGAGGTGAGTGCTGGCTCCAGTTTGTAAACTGTGACTGCCGGAGAAAACAAAACCTGTCCAGAAGTTTCGGGAGGCATCAATGCCTTGCACTGATGCAGCTGGTCACTGGGGAAGAACAGCACCGGGAGCTGCTGCTTTTCCCCAGCCCCGAGGTACCTGTCTTGCCACAGGGCACTCTGCTGAAGCCCTTTTAGGGGGAGCTGCTGCCACTTCTGCCAACACCAGCTGCAAGTGCAAGGTGATGCCCCACAGACATTTCTTCTTGTGCAGAGCTCACAGTTGGTATCTGCACATCACAGGGCTATTCCCATCTAACCACCATCCCTCTTGGGTGTCCTGCTCTGGCAGGGAACAGCCACCCATCAGTGCAGGCACCCACCCGTGACTGCGAGCAGTGCTGTTAGAAGGAACCAGCTGCTTCTGCATTTTGCAGGTTGGTCCTTGCCTGTGAGGAGGTGAAACTCCACATCTGACTGACCACTGCAGAGCCAAAGCAGGCTGGACAGGCACAGCTGGTGACTCACACCACAGGGCTTTCTCCAGGTGAAGCATCATCATTAACCCTTTCACTTTGCACAGCTCTTTAGCCAAAATCCTTTATCATTCAAAACTGATCCCTCTGCTTTCTAGGACCATTTTTGTGGTTCCAAATAAACAATTAAACACATGTAGCTGTCTCCCATGTTAACTTTTCTGTGGTATCATTGACAGCTGGTATCATTTCAGTGCATGAAACCGCAAAGGCAAAGTAAGTGAAAGCATAGAAGAACCAGGGCTCAAATGGTGAAACCTTCCCAACCAGAGGCTGCTAAAATGAAACAGCAGAAGTTTTTCTATGGTTAAGAATAGCCCTGTTATCTCTCAGGGAGACAGCAAACTTTCCTCTCCAAGGAATAGGTGAGTCAGCAACAACAAGCAAGGCAGCCCCACACAAATGTGCTCGAGGAGAAACTCTACTATATATTGCCGTATACTGAGAGACACAAATAAACTCTATTACTGTTATTAATTCTGCAACAAAATTATTTTTCCAAATCTTCCCCAAACCAGATGTGGAAACGTTTAGCTACCTCTGCACTCCTCCAGCCCTGAGCCTGAACCAAGTGTTTCAAAAGGGAGAGGGAGGTGGAAACCATGACTGGTTTCAGTGAAACTCATGGATTTCCCAATTCATGGTATCATTTACTGACATCATGAAACTAATTGTACTTTTTCTTCTGTCTCTTTACAGTTAGGTATTTTCCCCAAGAGGCTGAAATTTCTCTTTCTTGCAAACAAAATTGAATTTCTTTCTTGTAAAGAGTACAGAAATGTAGATTTTGTTCCCAGAAGCAAGATTCAGAAATCATTATTCTTTTTATTAGTATACTTTCTTAGATGTAGTCAGTATAAAAGACAGTGCTAAAAGGCAGCAGCTCCAATAGCCCATCTCATCACCGGCTCTCCCAAATCACATATCAGACTGGAAAACAAAAGGGACATCACCTTACTTCCCTCCTCGGCTTCCCCCCATGGGTTACACAGCCCTGCTTCTCTGTGGCTTCCTGTGTCCTGTTTCCTTGCTGTGCTTCCATGAAGCTGGGACACTCAGAATGTAACACGTGTCTGTCCAGGTGATGGACTTGCTGGGAAGGGCTGAGCCAGGCTGAGCTAACCCTGGAAGCCAATGTCTGCCATGCAGCCATGGGTCTCCCACCGCTCTCCTGAGCTGCAGCCAAGGTGCACAACAGGAACCAACCCATGAGAACACTCTCTGTGCCACCTCCATTCAAAGACACTAATTATTTCTTGCTGTTTTCATCATCCACTGAAATAAATAATGTTGGGGAAACGTAACTGTACACACTTCCTAAGCTGTGCAGCTCACAGGGTGGATGGGATGGGTCTTCTGCTGTGCGCAGCACTTGGGTGTACATGTGCGCTTCTGCAGGTGGTTCTGCTCTGTCCCACCACACCTGGTCAGGTTCCCTGCCCCAGCACCACCCAAAAACAGACCCATTCCTGGCAGGACACACTTTAGGGTTGGCCTGGGGCCCAATCCTGCATCCCATCCTGAGGGCAGTCTGGAGGCAGTGCCTCTTCACTGCCAGCACACCCTTTTCCTGTTCCCCACAAGAGCTACGTGTTATCACACCCACTAGACTTGACATTTCATGAAGGTGAAAAATGAATAGAAGATAAGCAGGGAGAAGCACTAATTTAGGAAAAGTACTAATTAAACATATTCTGGGTGGTCTCATTTTGGCATTCTGCCTTTTGGGCTAGACTGGTTTTGCTGCCGCTTCCCTTTCTCACACGTTTTCTCCTCTCACCTCTCCCAGCACCCACAGCCATCCCTGCAGGGGATTTCTGTGGTGTCTGGTCCTGGTGTCTGGGGGTTGCAAGGCATCACTGGCTTGGGTGCAGGGCAGAACTTTAACTTCATTCCCTCGGGCTGTGCTACATCCTTCCTACTAAAGTTTGCATTTTCTGTGAAAAGCATGAGGCTGTTATTAGATTTCACTGGAATTGGGCCAGATGTGGCACGTAAGTGTCTGGTCTTCTGTTCCAAATGACACTATTATAAGTGAATTTGCTAAGCAGTGTGTGGTGCAGTCACTGTCCATGCAGGTTTTGGCCTCCCACTCATGCAACATCTCTTTGCACCCAAGGCAACATGAGAAATACAATTTGAAGCCTGTTTTGCCATTGCTTCTGCACTATGCATTGCTGAACTAACTCCTGGTGCAAGCCTGCAGTTTCACATAGAGAGTCAGATCCTGCGTAGCTTTAAATTTCAGAGTCACCCCTGGAGCCTCCCTGCTAGCTGGAGGCACCATGAATTAGAAAGCTCTTAGTAGAAGGGAAGATGTGAACGAAGTGCCTCCCTGTGAGTTCTGTCAGTGTTGACAGCAGGGTATGAGCAACACTTCTTCATCCTGCTGCTCAGAGTGGAAAACACTCTGCTGTACAGCAGGTGCAACTCATGGTAATTGAGTAATTAAAAAAAACCTGAGTAATTTAGGGTTAAAAGCTTGTGTAAAGGTATATTGTGTCCTGGCCATGTTGAAACCTAATTAATGCCTGTCCACAGGAGCAGTGCTCATCTTCCTGTTAAAATTCTGCTAATAGGATAACTGGCCCATGGCCAACCTGTGCACCCAGTGCCATGATTTCTTCTTTACCCAGGAACACAGCACGAGCAACTGGGATCAGGTGCCTTGGCACAGAGCTGCTATCCCTGCTCAAAGCTGCCTCATTAGATAACACTTCTCAGGAAAATGGGTGTCACCAGGATGGATATTTTCAAAAGTAATGAAGATCTGTATGGGATTTGGGTGCCTTGAAAGCCTCTTAAGATAAACTTTCCCCAGGTGGGGGTCAAGGAGCCACCAAAGCAAGTGATCATGAGCTGGAGAGTCACAGTGCTGCATGACACTTTCCAAAGCCTTTCCGCTCCTTCACAGGGTGGGAAACCAGGGACACGCCAACAGTGTGCTTGGGGCTGGCCTGCCAGGCTCTCTCCTGTATTTGGACCATTGATCCTGTCCTCCACAAGCCCAGTCTTAATTCTGAAAGCAGCTGCTGGAAGGGCAGCGATCACAGTCCAATGCCCAGCATGGGAACGAGCTGCCTACAAACAGTGAAGGGCAAGGTGCTCCTCACTAAAATCATACAGAGAGACTTAAACTCAACTGTGAAAGAAGGGTACCAGTCTAAGGGATTTCTCCTGGGGCTATTGCCTTGAATTGTACCAAATGACTCTTGGACAGGATAATTTAAGGTATGTGTCATATGTCAGAGGTCCATAGGATGGTCACAGAGCACAATATATAAAATATTCAGCTCCAAATATCAGTTTTCCTACTGTATCAGCATAACAAGGACTTTTGCAACCATCTGATGTTGGGACTTGTTTGTGTTGCAAATGTCATTGTCTAATCTATGGCTCTGTATTAAATAACATATTATCCTATCATGACATTCTGCTTTGCCAGAAGAGCACAATATTTATATGTACATGCCCACAGTACTGCACTTCTGACAGAATACTGTCTCAATGACAAATTGAAAGTTTGGTAACACAACTCAGAAAAAAGTTTTAAACCTGCTGGCTTTGGGGAAGTCAGAGGAGCTTGTTTAGGTACAGAAAAATCACAGAAGCAAATAAAGTCATCATGTGCTGTTTCAATAAACATTGATCTTCAAAATCATTAACACTTTTACATGAAGAAGCTGAAGAGCTGCTGTAACAGATAATTTCTCAATGCTATTTCAAATCCATGAGAGCAGCGTTGCTTTCAGGATGCAGGCAGCTCCTCACTCATGGGTCAGCACATCTTCTGCCAATGGCATTTGCTCAAGGACGAGGCCAGCAGACATCTCCACAGCCAATGTGCTGGTGGTTATCCTATGGACAGCCATGCTTCTGCTTCTCACAGAGAGAAAGAGCAAAGCGGAAAGTGCTCCAGCCCTTTTTGGAGTAACCTTGATATTCAATTCCCCTCCCACCCTTTAAAGCTCTACTTTTTGTATCCTGCCTCTGTCCCCTCTCACACTGCACCAGAAAACCTCTGCAGTGATTTTGGGATGTGGTTCTGCAGCAGCATCTTCTCACCTGCCATCCTTTCTGTGCTTGGTCTAGTTGATTTATCCATGGGGAGAGCTCAGAAAGGGCTGGAAATTTACAGGGAAATATGCAGGGAAATGTCGAGCTGGCCCCAGGCTCTGCACAGGCCAGGTCACAGCAGCAATGCCAAAGGCTTGCCAGGGACAGGCTGGAGTATCTCACGCTTCCCCACCCTGAATTTAGTTAGAATGTTTTACAGGCAGTTTTCTATTGAGATGTCGGCTGTGCTATCAACCCGCCCCCTCCCCTGCACATAATCAAAATATTTTGATAACCGAAAAATGTCAGGCAATACAGCAAATTTTGCAGTAAATAAATACAGCAAATAACTGCAAAGACAAGGAGGGGAGGAGTGGGGAGCTGGTGCCTTTGCAGAAGGTTTCCATCCTGAAACAAAAAAGAAAAAAATAGTTTAAAATTAGCGTTTCAACAAAAATAGCTACTTTCTACACAAATAACCCTCCTCTAGTGAAAAAAAAAGGAGACCGATGGTAGGAGATATCATGCTGCTGGTTCACACCTCTCTGCCTCGGAAGGCCATGGCACAGCCCCACGGCACGGTCGTGTGTTGGCCCAGCATGGCCCGGCCGCTCCTCGCATCAGACAAGGATTGATCGGAGGAACCGCCTGGCAAACCTCAGTGAGACACTGAACACACCCCAAACACGTGGGACAAATTGCAATGACAAGGTTGTGCTGGCAGGCTGGATGGCGGGTAATGAAATCCCTGTCCAGACAGTGCTATGCTCCGGGCACACTTTGAGCCAAGGGAAGGCAAAAGATGATGCCAAAACCGCACCGGCACGGCCACCACACCCTTTTTCCACGCTGCGGGAAGTGGCTAAAGATGCAAGCACTGAGGGTGCCCGGAAAGCCAAGGCTGGGACTGTCACACCACGTGCAGAGCTGGGGGAAATGTGAAATGCACAATGGCAGATGAAGGACACCCAGAAAGAAACTAAGCACCAACCCACCATTCAGTCTGGTCACAGGGACCGAAACACTTGAGGAAGGGTTAGTGCAGAAGCCAGAGCTCGAGATGGGCAGTGCCCTGTGCTGGGGGGGGGGAGGGAAATGCAACAAATAAAAGGCACCACTCCCCTTCTGCACATCAGGAACCCCTGTTCTGAACAGTGGGAAACACAAGGTGCTGTGGCCATGCACACCTGCACTTGCTCCTTGCCACCATCCCAGGCACCCCAGACTGCCCACCCACACTCCCTGTGCCCCACACAGCCCCTGCAGACACAAGGACCCCCTTTCCCATGTCAAACCCCAGTGTCAGGATATGGTTAGGGACTGGCCAGACACTCATCCAAGAAGCAGTGCAGTTTATTAGCTCAGTAGCAGTGGAAAGTTTCCAGGCTGGGCAGGATGCTCTGACAGCGAGCCGGGCGGGGAGCAGGGGCTGCACAAGGCTCTCACTGCAACAGGAAAGCAAGGGCAGCTTGAGTAGTACAGCTCCCAGACCCCAAGGGCTGCTTCTGAAGAGGTGTTTCTCTTGAGCCATTTGTCCCCTCCAATGTACCTTGTCCCACCAACATCCCTCCTGAAAGGGCATGTAACCTGCAAGTTTTTGGTTTATTTTCCTTCCACTTGTGGACAGCAGAGGCAAACCTGGCATTTGGTTGGGCAATGGGCAAACAGAATTGATCTCCTCTAAGAGTTTCCTGCCTTTGCCATCAGCCTGCAGCACAGAAGGAGTGGCCACAGCTCATCCCTGTGACAGAGAGCAGAAGGATTTCAGTAGGCCACTTTTTATATGTGTGGTGTAGGATGTTTATTATTTTTAACCAGCTGCCACCTCTGCAAGGGTATCACATTCTGAGTGTCTGACAAGCCCCAGCCCGGCTGGGTGTCTGTGCCAAGGCAAGGGAAAGCCAGTGAGCCTCACTGCATCTCTGGAGTGCAACTGCAACGCCCCGAGAGTCGTGGACAGATGAGGAACAGGATCCAGGCAGGACCTTGCAGGTGTGCCTGCAGGAGGGCAAGCAGCAAACAGCTTCGCTTGGGTACTTTGGGCTTTCTGCTTTCTGCCCCAGTGATCCATGGGGCGCATCTCTGCTCAGAGGCAGGGACCATACAGCATCCATCTGCAAAAATACCCAGCAAACACAATCCCTCGCCCTTCCCCCGGTCTCTGTGAGCAGCATTCATTCCTCGCTCTTGCTGTAGATCCGGCATGCCGAGTCCTTTCTCCCCAAGAGTATTCTCCCTTTACAAAGCAAGATCATAAAGCAGTGACATAATCCAAGCTTGGCAAACACTTCTGCTGATGTTAAGCCAGTGCCTTTCGTGGTTCTCACTGCAGCTTTTGAGGCCATGATATACATGGCGCAACCAGCTGATTAAATGTGCAGCAGCCTCCCAAGATACCATTTCATCCGAAACGCTGACATGTATATTTGACTTCCAATAAGTGTGGGGCTTTTTTTTTTTTTCATTTTTAATTAGTTCTCACAAGGGTGGGAGTCAGACACAGCTACACAATGAAGTTCTCCATAGAATAGGTATGATTCAACCAGATGACTCCTGGCCAGACTTCCTAACCCATCTACCTTGCAGCAGAGCCTCAAAGCCAAATTAATTAGAGGCCACCCACAAGTAGATGTGATTCTGTGTGGGTGAATCTCTTTGCCCATTCATTCCTCACCACATCTGCTGAGATCTCAACATACAACATGCACGCTAAGGGTGAGTGGGAGGGCTCTGGTGCTAAATAAATTACTCGATTCGTTTCGTTTTGGCACTGAAACGCAGCCAGCCAGTGAGGCTGAGTAGTAAACAATAGTAATGTGGGGGGAAAAAAGTAAAAAAAAAAAAAAAGGCAGCATATAAGATGCCTCAATGAAGAGGTGTGATTGTTGGCAAAATGTGTCCTGTTTGAGTTTATGGGATGTACAGAGTCTTTTTATTAGGGATACTTTTTGCTATTAGCGTAATAAAAAAAGGACCAATTGTTTCTGCCATCTGAGAAAACTCTTGGTGGAACAGGCAGAAATCCAGGAATAATTAAGAAAATAATAGCGCACACCCAAGAAGAAAAACATTATTTGTTTAAAGATGAAGTCCCTCCAGAATACTTGGTAGTGATTGCGTTTCTTTCAAAAGGGGGGGAAAAACCCTTCTAAATGAAAAGCAGCAGCCATCAGCTAGTTTCTAAGATCTCGAGTGGAAAAAGTGCAGGGCTGTAAACCCCCTCAGTGGTGAGGCTTTTCCGTTTTCACCGCTCTTATCAGCCTTTGAAAGTTGCAAAATAATAGTGTTTTGCCCCTACATGTTTCCATCAGAGGATCAGAAGCACTTCACAAAGCAGAATTAATTGAGCTTCACTGCTCACCTGTGAGAACAGAGCAATTATTTAGCAACAGGGTTTGGGGTTTTTTTCTGTTTGGGGTGGAGGTAGAAATAAAAACTGCAAGATTACAAACCCACCAAGCCAACAAGAGACTTGGCAGCTTTGCCCATTTCCAGCAATGAATGTGACAAACCTGGAAGTTTTTGACCACCAGATCTGGGTTCTCCCTTTGAAAAGGATCACTTTGCCCCAGTATCACCTTCCCTAGGCCTCACCTTGCCAGACTCCCCACCAGCACAAATCACCATCCTCCCAAGCTCTGACTCTTCAAATTTAAAAGTCTTCAGAAAACCGTGTCTCCAAACCGCCCATCTTTCCCATAAGTGTCGTGGTGCCATCCCACACCTGGGATGTGAGATGTGGGCTCTGAAATCCTGCTCCCATCGCTCCTGTGTGACTCTGGGCAGGTTATAACACAGGGGAACCATCTGCTGAGCCTGTGGGTCGGGGAAAGGAGGGCTGCGAATCTGTGTTTGTGGAGAATTTCATATCACAGTAATGGAGGGAAAAAGAACAACTCGAAGTCTGATGTGTGAGTAGTGCATGGGCAGAGCCACACACTGCGTAACAAGACATCAACTTTTACCCAAGTAGGGCTGGGAAAGCATCATCCCTGCTCCGGGTGGGTTACAAGAGGCCATAAACCGCGGAGGGAAGAGCAGCGGAACGAGCCGCTTTGCACGACAGGCGAAGCCGCGCTTCCCCGCCGCTCCCGTGCAGCTCTTGCGGTTTATACATATTTGTTTACTTTTTTCCCAAACCGAGGGTTTGTTCCCCGCACGCAGCTTTCGGCAGCGGCCGTCCCGGCTCACGGCACCGGACCGGGGGCAGGTGAACCCAGCCCCTTGCCGGCCGGTCCCGCGCGGGTCCGCGCAATCCCGCCGGGGCGGTACAGGCGGAGCATCGCCCGCCCCGCCGCGCGCCCCGCGCCGCGCCCACCCGCCGGCCTGCCCCGCCGGGCGTGCTGCGCGCCCCCGCTTCCCAAAGCAGCCCTTGGCAGCCCGCCTACAATGAAATTTGCGGAAAGATTTTTCGTTCGCGTCCCATTTTCGAGTGGAGCCGGGAGGTGAGGAAGGGAGGGCGCCGGGGCGGCGGGCCGGGGCGCCGCGGGGGCCGACCGCCGCCCCCGTTCCCTGTGCCGCCGCGGGCGGGAACGGCTCCCGGCCCGGCCGGCCCGCACGGGAGGGCCACGTGCGGGCGGGGGGGCGGCGGGACGGGACGGACGGGATGGGAGACTGGGGGGGAAGGACGGAACACTGGGCGCCAGCCTCTCCGCCCTCCTGCCCGTGGGGGTTCGCGGCCGCTCCCCTGCGGGGGACGGGGTGGGCACGGCCGGCGGAACTTTTTTTTTTTTTGGGGGGGGGAAAAGAAGTTTTAAAAAAAAAAAACCAAAAAAAACATTAAAAGAAAACTATAAAAAATAACTTTTCGGCGGGGGGTGCGGGGACGCGGCGGGTAACCGAACAGCGCCCCCTCCCCCCGGGGAGGCCGGCCCGCTCGCAAAAGGCGGTCCCGGGCTCGGGGGCCGTGACGCGGCGGCGTGACGGGGAGCCGCGGGGGGGGCCGGGGGGCGGCGCGCTGGCCCCCGAGCCCCCGGACCGTATGCGGGAAGCGGGGCCGTCCACCACGTGGGGTGCCCCGACGGCCCCCCGCCCCACACCACCCCCCGGGGCCTTCCTCCTCCTTCTTTTTCTTGTTTTTTTTTTTTTTTTTAAATGAAATAATTTTTTTTTAATCTTTTTCTCTGCGCCGCGGGAGGCCCGCGCCGCGCCCCCCGCAGGGTGTGGCTCGGGTGATCTTTTTTTTTTTTTTTTTTGCCCGTTCCCTCCTTTTTTTAAAGCAAACGCGGCGACCCACGGGGCTGCCGGCCCCGCCCGCCCCCCACCGCCCCCGCGCGTAGGGAAAAGTTTTATACATTAACAAAAAGATACTGGTATAACCAAAGAATAATTCGCCGAAATAATTTAAAATATTTTAAAAAAAATTGGCAGCCAGCTTTTGCTATATTTTTTTTTCCTTTTCCCCTCGCTGGTTACTCGCTTTGTACAGGAAATTTGAATATCCTGGCAAGGTCCGGCTTCCCCGGGCAGCCTCGCAGCACTCCGGGAGCTGCAGTGATGGAGCAACGTGTGCAGCACTGGGGCTTTTCCCTCTCGAATTGATCCTAAATACAGTATTTTTCCCAACTATGCGTCAGGTACATAAAGACAATTTTTTTGCTTTTGGAGAGCTAATTTTCCAAGGTTAAAACATTAATTGGTGTCCCACCCCCCCAAAAAAAAGAAATTCTGCTTGTATGTTGTGTGTGTGTTACGTGTAGGTGAGGGACCATCTGCCAAGTTTCATCATCTTCTGCTCTGAAGAAATCCAAAGAACTCACCGGCAACTGTGAAAGTCTGTATTTAGTTAATCCACTTTAGTGGGAAATAACAGTAAAATTTTGCTGCTAATGCAGTAAACATTTATGAAATGTAAGAGAGAAGCTTTAAGTAATGCTTCAGGCAAACTGACCCAAATCTAAAAAAAGTAAAATCAAAGTGCTCTTGTTATGTTTTGAATTACTGTTCCATCTGACCAAAAAAAAAAAATTAGTTTTTTGTTTGAGTTTTATTTTTTCCTGTGCTTAACAAATAAACTTTATAGGAATCGGGCTTCCAGATCTGTCCCTTGTTGTTTAAAACTGGATGAGATGACAATGCAAAAAAATGGAAGTAACAAGAAGCATCATACTTGTCTTCTCCTCAGCAGTGTTGAGAAAAAACTGTGGATCCTGGAATTTTGCTGTGGATTTTACTGGTTTTCTGAAGTACTGTAAGTTGAAGTCTTGTCCCGCAGGCCCTCGCGAGCACCAGTAGCTCCTCGCCAGAACAACACCCTCGCCCTGGTGAATACAGCTGATCCTGCTGGTAACAGTGTCGGGGTCGAGTTTCACAGGGGGTGAAGTTAACGAATTAATTTTTTGCGTTGTTTGAATTCGCCCTTTGTAGCTGCAGTTTGGTTTTGGGCGTTCGGCCCCACCTAAGAGCGTGTGTGGTTTAGCGCGCGGGAGGTGCGCCGTGCTGGGTTTTACGTGAACCACTTGCTGCTTCTCCGGCCTTTTTTTTTTTTATGGTTAAATTAGCGAGGAGAAGAATTATTTTTTAATCGAGCGCGTGGGAAGTTATTCGCTCCCGCACGGCTTCGACCGTGGCAAACGGGGAGGGGAAAAAAACCCATATTTTCTGCATTTATTTTGTGCCGCCGGGAGTGAGTCTTAGCTGGGTAGGACACGTGTGAGGGCGATTTCGGTGCGATGTGAGCGCCGGGGAGATGCGCTGGAGGTGCCGCACAAATGAAAGTAACTCGGCCGTGTGCGGTTCCCACGTCTGGCTGCTCGTGCTCTCTCACAGCCACCTCTCTTCCCGCAGCCCTCGCTCGCCTTCGGCAGCCTGTCGGGGCTAGTCCTGTCGGGAATGGAGTAGCTGGAAGCATGTGGTGGTTGTCGATCAAGCATCGGGTCTGATCCCTGCTGTTGGCCACATCTGTAAATATTAGGACGTGACTTCTGTTTAAATTTTGCCGTTCAAAGGGAGGCAGGAACGAAGGTGGTGGGGTTTTTTTTCAGAGCCAGGCAGATATGAAGTGTTTTGGTGGTGTTACTCACGCCCTTATTTTCGTTTTGTCACCGTAGTTTTGTCTCGCTAATGAGCGTCTGGGACCTTCAGCTGTAATGAGATGATTTATTTTAGCCTTTTCTGTAAAATAGTAAATGCCTTTTTTAATTGTTTCAAGTGAGAACAATGACTTCAGGATTTGTTTGTGCATGTCTCCTGGAAAACTGTTCGATAGCAGAGTTGGGGTTTTTGTTCCTGTTTTTTTATAGAAAGGAAATGCTGAATATTTACTTGTCTTTGAGCTCACCTAGCCCTGCAGTGTGTGGGTCAGTAAAGGCTCTGTATGCAAATCTGTCCTGTCATGGGCTCCTGTATTTATTTCCTTTCCTTTCCCAGGGTGCTCCTTCTCACATTTTTTTTTCCTTCTCTTTTTTTTTCTGGTTACAGTGTCAGTGAGGAGGGATGAGGTTGTATTTTAAGGGAATCCTGTATTTCAGGGGGAATTTGTTTTGGTTTTGTGCGTGTGTTTGTGACTGGAGCGAGGCGGGGGGGGCGGGTGTTTTTTGCTTAATTGCCCAATATACTTTGGCAAGCAGAAGTTGCATTGTTTTGTGGACTGCATTAATGGATTTCTGCATGTTCAAATTCCCCAGTTATTTGGGGGATTTAATTAAACCTCTGTAGGCAGCTGGCTCATGGAGATGACAGGTAGAAGTTTCTATTTCTAGAAATAGCTGGTGTACACACTGCGAGTGTGGAGCTTGTGGCAGCACAAGGGCTGTTGTGAAGCTTTTGCATTGAGGTGGAGCTTTTGGGGCAGTTCTCATGTTTGGGGCTACCAGTACAGTGGGACACCCCCATTCCTGACCATGGTGGGACGCTGCTCCAGGGTTGGGGGTGCTCCTGGGTGCTGCCTCCCTGTGACAGCAAGGGGCTGAGCACCCAATAGTGCCACCACAAAAGCCCCAACACCCAGACAGCCTCTGTGCATCTTACCTGCTTGTCCTAGGCCTGGACCTAAACCAGCACAAATAAGATGTTTCCTTTGCTTCTCGTCTGCCAGGACCAATAGGTAGTTCTTGCTGCTGCTGTTTTAACCCTTCAGGGAGGGGAGGTGGGCTTGCTGCCAGCCATGGTTGTGCCCAGTGCTTTTCCACCCACCCCAGAGCTGCCGCTGTTTTTGTGTGGCTCATCCCTCCTTGATACAGAGGGTTATGATTCAGGGTTAGCAGCGTGCCTTGGGTACCACTGCCTGGAGTCACCCAGTGGTGCCAGTGGTGCTGGTAGCCCTGGCTGCAGGAATGGGGAGAACAGGGAGAAGAGGGATGCAATCACTCTTTAAGTTCTGCTTCATTGTCTGCCCTCTCTGGAGCTGAAAACTTGATTATTTTTAATTTTTCCCCTGATTTTAAAAATAATTGTGCCCATCTGAGCCTTTGTGGTATGTGTGTCCCTGGGGAGGGGACCTGCCCCACAGCCCCAGTCCCCCCTCCTGCAGTGTGGCGGTGCCTCTGCCAGCGCCTCGTAAACCCTTCTGTGTGTTGCTTTGTAGCTCCCACTGAAGCAGCAGTTGCCTGATTGTGTCCATGGAGTCAGTGCAGGAGGAGCTGATGTGCCTGCGTTCAGAGGTGAGTTGGGAAGGTAAGTTTGTGTGTCCCACCTGCTCCGAAATACCTGCGGCATCTGCATCCCTCTGGGTAAGCCCAGCGTCCTCTGAAATCCGTATCCCTTCTTGAGCACTGCAGGTAATGCCTTGGAGAGGTTGAGATGAGATCGAATCATCCTGTTCAGCTGCCCATTTCTGATTGAAAGTTGAGATTCCGTAGCACAAACTGAGTTTGAAGCGTGAGATGGGATGATCCAAACGCAGAACTTTCTATTGCTTAAGATAATAACACTGTCATGTCATAAACACACATATTTTCTCAGATATTTCACTGCTATCCCAAATTTCCACTTGCCCAATACTCAGTGTGAATAATTTTTCCCTCTGTGCTAGAGGCTGGCGGAGGTGTACTGAGCCCTTGCTTTGGAAAGTCCTTGCTGAAGTCAGCTGTTGCCCTCTTTGTTGAACTAGGCAAAAGTTTGGTTTATATATATATAAAAACATTAATTAAAACATGAACCTCAAACACCATCAAAATGGATTCTAGAGCTAAGTGTGTTTGCTGTTGCTTTTTTCTTTTGGAGTCACTTGAAGAGATGAAAGAAATAAGACTGCACAGGTACAGTCAAGTAAAACACTGTTACAGAAATAATTAATGGTAAAATTATGTGGAGGGTGGTTTTGATTTAGCTCGTACGGGTTTAACACTGGATACGTGTTGGCTTTGCAGTAAGGAGCAGTTGCTCATTAGGGAGTTGGCCCTGGTGGTGTCAATGTTGAGGACACTGAAGGGGTGAAAATACTGCTTTTTCTGTTGGCAAATATTTGATTTAAAATTTGCAATCGTCTGGCACGGGTCACAAGAGCTTTTGAAATTCCTGTTTTTGAGTTTGCTGAGGAGGCAGGGACTCGGAGGAGGCCGGGCTGGAACCCGGCGGCTCCTCGGGCACAAGGGGATGGCACAAGAATTCGAACCAACAGCGTCATTTCTGACATTGTTCACTGATGCTGCTTTTTAAGAAAATGAATTGAAGGAAGTTGTCACATAACTGGGACAAAAAAAAAAAAAAAGGTTGAAAGGAAACACAAAAAATGTCAGTCTGTCTGCACTGCTCCTGTGCAGCCCTCGCAGGCCGGTGTGTGAGTGCTGCTGGCAGCTGCAGGGCTGCAGCCTCTGTCTGCCCTACACTGGTACTTTCTGCTCTGGTGCAGGGCAGGGAAGGTAGTGAAGTTCCAGAGATCTTTAATTTCTGGTCACATAAGCTTTGTCCATTCAAATAGAAAAATAAACATAATCTAGTCTTTTTAAAAATAAAGGGATTTTTTTAGATTTCTCACAAGTCAGACTGAGCTGAATAAAAGTATTTTAAGGAAAACTTAACAGGTTTGAACTGTTGGAATCTGGATTTATTTGTCTGAAATATTAACGTTGAGACATCTGGAAAAGCCTTGGTGTTCAGCAGCCCCTAGGAGGAAAGTTCAAGGTTACATTTCCCCACAGACCATTTGGAAGGGCTGGGAAGGTCTGCAGGCTCTCTGCAGTAGAAAAACCAGGAGAGATCTGCAGGATCTGGAAGTGTATATTTGTTGGGACTGAGATACTACATGTTCTTTGGGTCTGAGTGGAATAGTTAATTTTATTTCCGATTTTGTTTCTGAAACTGGTTTGTTTGCACTGTGTAACTGCTTGTTCTCTTATAGTTACAGACTGTCTGGTAGCACCCCTGAAGAAAAAAACCCTGTCCTGTGGTGGTAATGCATGCATGTTAAACGACTTCATTGTAGAGTGTTCTTCAGTTCCTTTTATCATGGTTTAAAAAAAAATTATATATATATATATATTTTCAAAATACCATTTGGAATGTCAACATTCAGTGGGCTTTGAGGAGATGTAGCAGCACATCATGGTTTGTAGGGACAAGGAGATACAGACCATTCTGGGCTGCCTCATTACCTCAAGGATAAGACAAGAAAGTGAGCTTCTGGTTATCATAGATGTGGAAGCTAAAACATTCCCATGTATCCCTTTAGTTCAGTTGGACAGATGTGTGTAGACACGTTCTCTTGGTGCTGGTGTCTGTGCACATCCTTTGCAGCTGCAGATACATTCCCTCTGAGTCTGTGTGTGTGTCTCAGCAGGGCTGCAGGAAGGACTCATAGCTCCTTTTTGTTCTCCAGCATGGGCATGACCTGTGTTGGCTTGAGCTTCATATGTACTATATACCCCTCACCTATGGCTCTTTCATCCTTTTGCTGGCAAAGGATTGGCCAAGGTACCCTTGCCCTGTGTTTGGGGCAGAAAAGGGGGGTCTGGAGGCCGTGGAGAGCTGTCAGCAGTGCTCTAGCAGCACGTAAATACTGGAGTTTGGGATTGCCTGTTGCTCTCCAGTATTGCATTGCTGCTTTAGTGAGGCTGGAAATTGGTCCCTGCTGCAGGAGCCGGGGCTCTGGCCCTGGGAGTACCTCCTTGGCACCCCCACGGTGCCCCCACACTGCTGGGGGGCTCTTGTCTCCCACTCCAATAAACCACTGCGGAGGCAGCAACCAACGAGGGCTTGGTGTCGTTAATGGGGGGGGGCTGCACCCCAACACTGCTGGGGGTACTCAGTGCCCGTGCCCAGGGTGGATGGAGCAGAGGGCACTGCCACAGACATGGAGATGGCAACAAGCCCTTCCCTGGCGGGTGTGAGGAGGGAGTGGGAGGGGGGCAAGTCCTCAGTGGCAGGGGGGACAAGGGGCACTGCTGGCCCCTGGCTGCACCCTGCCTCCAGCAGCTGGGAAGGAGGGGTGTGTGGGAGAGAGTTGGGGGTTGCAAGGGCTGGTGAGGACCAGAGCAGGAGGAGGGATCCTCTAGTTGTGCCTGAGGTGCTCCTGAAGAAGCCGTGCTCTGTGAGGGATCATTCTCTGAACCCCTGAAGCTGCCCCAGGCAGTGTTGGGGTACCCCAGCTCAGGCACAGCCTGATTGGGGGGGGACCTGGGGCCAGGGGGGGGGAAGAGTTTGGAGGGGGCTGGAGCAGCTGATGGGAATTTGTCCACAGACCCACTGCAGCAGTGACTCCAGAGCCAGATGAGCCCCAAGATGAAAGGGTTTTCCTTAACACTACTTGAGGCTTCCCAACCCTGGTGGAATAGATAGAGGGACCACTGGGGAGGCAGGGATGCTCCTGGGAAGGGCTGGGATGATCCCTTCCTGGTCAAGGTTCATCCTTTGTGGTGGGAATGAGCTTGTCTGTCCTGCCAATGAAGGTGCCTTGTTAATAGCCCCAGTCTGGCAGCCTCCTGTTGAACACTGGCGGTTGTGAATTCTGGAACATTTTTTCAGTTATTTTAGGGCATTACTAAGTCATGGTCAATAGTTCTTGGGCAGGGGGTGGTGGGGGAAACTCCTTGCTGGTTTACAGCTTAAATCACAGCTTCTGCTCTGCATAGTGAATGTCAGTACTGACAAAGGATTGGTAAAAGGCACTGCCAGCAAACTGTTTCTGGCACAGGGAGGTGCAAGAGGGGGGTGTGTGTATGGGTAGGAGCAGCTTTTAAAAGCCTCTGCCTACAAAGGGGTCAAAGTCATAATGTTTGGACACACAACCAATGCATTTTGAGCTAGACATTGGTATTTTTCCATTTGTGTCTGTAAAATGGTTCATTCCCACTTTCTACAAGTCAAGCCCTTAATTGCCATATAACATTACTACCTTCCCTCAGGAAAATTAATGAGTTACTTGATTAACAGGGAAATTGGTCAATAAAGTGATTATTTGTGTACTTCTATACTTTATTAATTTTGCATCAGATTTTTTTTTTAGGAAGGTTTCTGTTGTTAACGTTTACAGGTGAAGTGTAAGAGTTAAAAATCAGGTTTAATTCTTCTTTTTAGCCCTTTCTGTTATGGTCAGTTTGATTTCACTGAGCTAGAAAAAGAGATTTCCACCTTGTTCACAGATAAAAGATGCCTGCTAAAACTGCTCTCAGGCTACAGTCTCCTGCCAGAATCAAAACGATGGTAAGTAGAGAGTAAAAGCGCTGTGGAGTTTTCGGAGCAGCGGGCAAGAATAAAATTTAGAGGCTAAAAGAAGCCAATAAGATCCCAGGGGAGACGGAAAAGTGCGCCCAGGGCGGTGGCTTTTCAGTGGGTGAGCAGCACAGGCTGTGGGAGCGGTCCCCGGTGACTCCCGGCCGGGGATGGATGTTCCGTAACCGGGGCACGGGGATGTCGGGAGCGAGGGCGGAGGGCGCGGGACGGGGCTCTGTGTCCGTCTGATGGGCAGCGCCGGCTCCCAGGACATGGTAAGCGTGTCTCTGCCACACATATTTCAGGATATTGCCAATTATTAATAGGGAGAGCGCGGGGGCGAGGCAGGCATCCAGCTTCGCTTTTCTCTCTGAGAAGCTGGGGAAGCTCCCATCTGGTTTTTTTTGCCTGAAACATAGAAGTTTACCTCCGACGTGAGCGCAGGTTGACTTCCTTACTGCAATTGAGCACAAACCACTTGGAAAAAAGCAACAAACACCTTTGCAGAGCATCCCTGGGCTGATCAGCTTCCCCCGCAGGCAACGCCTTGCCGGGGCAGCCACGCAGAGGGGCAGCAGCACATGCAAAGCAGCTTGGGCAGGCTTTTCCGTTTGTATAGATAAAGCAAGATTTTTATTTTTTTTTTGTCTAAATGTGAAGTCTGCTGCATGAGGAATACGTGTGACCACTGTGGAAGAAAAGTCTTTGAGCTTCCTCAGTAGTTTTCGGTGTGATTTTATAAAGCTGGAAGGCAGCGGTTCCCCGTGGTAGGTAAATACGTGCAGCACATCATCACACCACTGAGTGGCTGCTGGGCTTAGAAGACAGGCGTTAGACAAGCCTCTAATTCGCACGTTTCTACGCCAATATTTTTTATTATTATTATTTCCCCCGGACCGAAACTCTCCCACATACTGAGGCTGAGGTTGTGTTACTCTGCTCACAGTACCAGGTACATCCATTAGAGAGGTGGTGGTGTGGGAGCCAAATGAGGTGTTGCAGATTCCTGTAAACACTAAAAAAGCAATGCAAAAAGCCACCTTATCTACCTTCAGCATTTTCCTGCTCACCTCCTTTGATGCAGAAAGAATTTTTGGCAAGGGTTGGCAGCTCATTGTGGTATCCAGCATTATCTTGCTTTCCTTGCATTTCTTGCCCACCCACCTCATCTGCTTTTCCTCAGCTCACATCCAGTGTTAGGAGCCAGGACTGACTTTGGTAGGTGTTTGTGCAGTGCCTTGCACAACAGCAACTCCCCGTGCCTGGTGTTAATGACTTCAGGTCTTGCCCTTTGCACTGGAGACCTTTTATATGTCTTGCTCTCTTTTATCAAGGGTAATTCTGACTAGGTCAGGTGACTCTAGCTGGGTACCCAGCTGTGCAGCTGCCCTCAGTGGGGAGCTGCACGAAGGATAAAACCTTCTCAGGTTAAATTAGACATGACAGGTATCACCCACTTGGCAAAGTGGAAGCCACTGAGGGTTTGCTGAAGTGACAGTGATGACCAGTGCAAACAATAGCACTGGTGCCCTGATGACACGTGGTTCCTGGCAACAAACTCACCAAATGGAAGAAAAATAGAAATTCAAGTGTTTTCATTTCTGAAGCAAAGTGTAAGACATTGCTCTAAGCAATTTCTCACGTAAACCCATCCTTGTGTGCTGTAACAGGATATTGAAGGTTACTCAAACTATGACTCAAGTAGAGCATATATTCATTTATAAACTATCCAGAGTGAGTTCTCATGCCATATGGTCTGTGAGAGAATACAGCCTTTCCCTCATACTGAAAAGAAATTATTTGAGTGTGCACATCTGCCAGGTAAGGTCTGATGGCTGTGAAGGGACTGGGGTGTGTGGAAAATGCAGCTCAGCCAAGGGGTAGTTGTGGTTATGCTGTACTAGAAAGCACAGGGTGGTTTTCTAATTGCAAGTGTAAGGAGCTTACACCACAAAGGATATTTCTACCCCATACTTTTTGTATTTTCTGATTGCTACAGGGTACTTTCCGTTTTGTGAATGCAAGAGAAAAAATTGTCACGAAGAGAAATTGAGGAGCAAAGACCTGATAAAGGCACTGCAACGAACATTTAGAAACTCGCACATACACACACACCCCTCCTCCCTGCCTGAGGGCTGGCTTAGTCACGTCCCAGTTCCTCAGATGGAAAATAGGCAAGTGAAGCATCAGCATCGGCATCACTGCTCTGGCACTTCCCGGGCCCACAGGTTGTCCAGGGGAAAGCACAGGAAAGGCAATGTGTTTCATCGATAACCAGACAGTCTGTTCCCAGAGGGATTTACTCACTCTCCGAAATGCAGGACAGCCAAGCCAACGCCCGTGCTCAAGCCAGCTCTGCCCCTCAGGCTGCACTGCCGAGCTCACAGTGGCACATCGAGGGCTCCAGGAGCAAATCCAGCCCCACCCCACCATCCACACACTCTCCCATGCAGAACCAATGGGGAGACAAGGGGTTTCCAGTGGCAGGGTTGGAACAGGTGAACTAAATAGGGTGATTTCGCTGCCATAAATAGCAAAATATTGTGGGAGATGTAAGTTTTTGTCTAGGCCTCTTCCAAAAGCAATCCAGTGGCATTCCTGCTGGTGCTCCTGAGATCTCAGGATCGTAAAGTGGGCATGGATGAGCTACCCAGCTCCAAGAAGCCACCTAACAGGGACTGGAGTTGGAAATAGCTGGTTCCTTATTTAGTAGCTGGCTCCTTATTTATACATGCAGACAGTCTCTACTGGGGTATTTTCCTGACTGTTTTTGTGAAGGGCCAGGGTGAGGAATCACTACCTGTAGCAGGGCACAGACTGTCTGGGACCACCCCCCCCACACCCCTAATGCCAGCACCTCAATTTGCCACAGGCAACTTGGAGATATGCAGAAGACACATGAGAGTTTGTTCCCTTTCTGGTTGTAGTGGGGGAAAAACAAAGATGCCACTAATAAACACCTGTTAGATAAACACCAGCCTCTTACTGGAACAGGTTCATCCACCTGCAGCTTGATTTACTCACCATCACAAGCCTGTCTCTCCTACCTGGTTCCACAGAGATTTCCACCTTCCAAGACGAAGTTTCCATTCACCAGTTGTTTTAGTGGAGCAGCACAGCCTGGAGCAGATGTGTCATTCAAATGTATCCCCAACAAACACCTTTGCACCAGCCTTTTATCCCCTAGCAGTTGCTATCCTGATCCCTTCCTCAGCTCCCCTAGGGATGAAAACCCTCACAGCCAGCTCTTAGATCATGTTCAGTCTTTGTGCTTTTCTACCCTCTTTACCTTGGTGCCTGCAGTGACATGAGCTCACTGGGTACTGGCATCTCTACAGAGCTGGGAAGCGACTTCCCCATCAAACTACATCCACTTGGGAAATTAAATTCATTTAAAGTCATTAAACAATACCAAAAGAAAAAAAAAAGAAAGAAAGAAAGAGAAAGAACAAAAAAATAGACTACTGTGATGTCTCAGCTTATAAAGGTGCTTGCAGCCAAGATCTGATCTTGCAAGGTGCAACCTGCAGGGGAACTAAAGGCAGTCAGGCACAGCAGACAGTCCTTTAATGAGTTGTAACCAGCTCCCCGTAAGCAGTGTCAGCTCCTCACTGCTGGATTAGTGCACGCTTGACAGGATTTGCAGAGCATAACAGACAATGAAACACCACCAACATTTAATCAGTCAGGATATACAATTACAAGGCAGCTCAAGGATGCTTATTTGCCTCAATTTTCAAAACCAGAACTGCCAAAAAAAACACCCAAAAACAAGTGAACTGCCAGCTCAGTTCACAGAAAGATTTTTCATCACATCTGTCTGTGGCAGGCGAGAGTTACCAAAATGTACAGAAATGCCAGATGTCACAGGCAGAGATGGTATGGCAAAGCCTATAAATAGTCAGAATTATTTTTTCAGCATACATTTGTGATTCATAAAATGTGGAACTATAATGAATTTCAAATGCCACATAAATGTTCAAATACAAGATATTCCTCTGTGCTTTCCTAATGCTTTAACATTATATGTCTGGGTTGTATAAAGCTGACATTTAACTTGCAAAGGTGTTACTAAACCCCTAGTCTTTTAACCAAAATGACTGAATAAAAGTAACAATTATGTTTTCAACTCTTTTCACCTGAGGATTTATCTCCCTGTAGCGCACACACAGGTGCTGTGAAAGGCTACATTAGTTAGAACTGTTCTAGAAGGGTGGAGTGGGTAACTTTTTCTCTGAATAATTTTCATAGAGAACAACATCTGACAAACACCTGTGTGAAGGAAGTGAAACAGTGCCTGTTCCCCAAAAGTTGAAATGTAAGATTTTTTTTTTTTTTTTTTAATATTGCCCTTTTCCATCAGACACAGGTGAGGTTTGTTAGAGGGCAGACCTGGGCTCCTGCAGCATCGCCCCCAGGGTCAGTGTGGCTCAAGAGTATCTTCCCAAACCTCTTCTGTGACCACACAGTCCATGCAGTTCCATCCCCTACTCCCAACAGACCAGGAATTTCCCCACTCCAGCTATGGTTCGAAAGATAAACCCCTTGTTATGACTAATTCAAACTCTCCTCCCTTTCCCAAATCACAGCATGTAAATAACCATCTTAACCATGATAGGAAAACATTTCAGGAGCAACTAATTGAAGAGTTAAGTCCTAAAAAATATTGAACATCATCAATACTCCTTGTTTTCATGAGTAAATACATACTTTTAAGCCACCTAGTATACTCTCTAGATGCCAGGAAGTTATTTTAAAACACATTATGAAGTGGGAATTACTAAGGTCGAAGAAAACACTGTTTTTTTAAGATTAGACCTTAAGTTCAACCAGAACTAATGAAAACTTGAGTAGATACAATAATTTTCAAGTGGGTTTATATTTTCTCGTGTTGCTTTTGTGTTTCCTCTTCTTGGAGAAGCATTGCACATTTTTGCAACAAGTCACAGGCTCTTGAAAAGGCAGATACACAAACTTTGAGAAATACAATCAGACTTTGTAGTGCATTGAGATAAAAGCTCTTTGGAACATTACCCAGAACATTGCAAAAGTACAGTATAATCATGACCAGCGTTCTAACACTTGTAATGAGAATTCTGACTTACAAATAGATCTCTCATACAATGTGGTCATTTGATGTGGATGACAGTGTGTGAATTCATATTTTAGGTCTGCTATTAACTACTGCAGCTGTACCTGAGCAGGCCATGGATGGGCAACAGTGTGAAGCACTTGGGAAAGACTCAAACGCCGAAACCACAGAAAAATCTTTCAAAACAGAATCTTTCAAAAACTCTGTTGTGTGTAAGCACTGAGCAGCGTAAAATCCGAGGATATGGTGGGAGAATCCACGTGCAGAAGAACGAGACCCAAAAAGCACGGCACAAATACAGGTGTGAGCTGGGCTGCCGAGGCCAGAACTGAACTCCACACAAACAGAAGTGTTGGTGAAACAAACCAAAATGATTACTTACAAAATGGTTGTGGTTTGTTGTTTTTTTTTTCCACATGGATATGTTTAATGAACATGGAACCTCCACTCTTCATTTTTGCCAAGACAGAACAAAGATCAGTGCTTAAACCATATTCTCTGAAATCTAGTTTGATTAGAAAATATGCAACTGTTTCAATATCTTCCCTCAGCACTTTATCATCTCTATCATAGACAGGATTATGTTAACCAGAAGCTCTACAAAGGTAACAAATGTTGAGTCTGCCTCCACTGTCACAAACACTTATGGGCAATATTACTGAGAAGGAAATTTCAAGAGCACTTTAATATACAGAATGAGTGGGATAGATGTGTGGGGCTTATTTTAAAGAGACAGCCTTTATTTAAAGAATTTTGCTTTGTAGATCTTGTAAAGTAAACATTACAATACTTTTTTTTTCCACAAATATATTAAAATTGTTTAAATTTAAAAGGCAATTCCACAGACTGATGGATATTTTTAAAGAAAAAAAATCTAACAGAAATAGGCAACTCAACTAAAACTAGATTTTAAACATTCTGTTTTGTCATTCCATCTTTTTAAAAAAAAAGAAAAAAAGGAAAAAGACATTTTTTCCACGCAGACTTCCTTTACAGCAATAAGGCAACTCCCGGAGATTTGAATGAGCTCCTTGGAGATTACAGATACTGTAACTGGCTGTTCCTCATGCTTTATAACACCCAAAGGTGCAACTATCCATTAATCACAATCACATCTGTGCATTAAAATATAAAACTTAAATTACAGATTTTAAAAATATTACTAATAGACTTCCCTATCATAAAATGTTTTACATTTACAGTACTTGAACTATTTCAGTTCTGGGTTGATGAGGTTTAAGCAATTTACCACTGCAAGAGTTAGACTCTGGAGCTCACAAACAGCACAACCCAACCAGGGGCAGCGATAGTCGGTAGAGTCATAGTGCAAATCAAAATAAGGAGTGCAGAACTGCACTAGTTGTTTACATTTCTAAAATATAAATGAACAAGACGAGCTCTTATATTGTACATGCAATAAATTATAGTAAGCATATAGCAATGGGGTTGGGGCATTCTACAAGTGTAGCTGGTGTGCCAGAGCTGAAGCCTGTGAAAGATAGGACTCAGTAAACAAAACATTTCAAAGCTCTGTTGTCACAGCACTTGAACTCTGCTTTCATGCTTTGTACTTCTGCTTCCCTGTCTCGCTGATCACACAGATATGCTAGAACAAAACAAAATAAAAAGCTCCTGTTAGAATAGTAACATAAGAGACCAACATTTGACATCGATAGCGAGCTCCCGAAAACAATACAAGTGTGCTGTACACATTTCCGTACAAAAGGATTTTGTGATACTGTTTATGCAGAAAAACTTAAGCCCTTTTTTGGTCCAAAAATCTCAACATTGCCTTCTTTCTCCTCCCTCTAATTGTCCCACCCAATGTCTTCTGGGTCTGGCGAGACCCAGATAAAGAATTAATGACTTACAACAAAAAGTGAGCCCTTCTTAACTTCTTCTCAGATCTCTCTTCTTTACCTCTTACATAACTAAGCAAATGCACTTATTTGTTGTAGACGTCTGGTAAGACAAGAAACTTCACATGAACTTTACATTATTTCCAAGCTGGCAGATGTGCAGCCCCCATGGTGCATGCAGCAAAATAAATTTCAGTTTCATAAGGGCTCCAAACACTGTCCTGCTGCTCCAGGACTTGCTCCCATTGTTGAGTCACCAATGGAACAGACTGGAACATGAGGCATGATTTACAGAGGAGGGAGAGTGATGTGAGGAGATTTCCCTTCCTTCCTCCTCCCTAGTTTTAAATGGACAAAAACATACGGGAAAAATTACTTACGTTCAAATCTCTAAAGTATTCATTGTAATCTAGGGCGTATCCCACAACAAACTTGTCTGGCACTTCAAATCCAACAACTGAAAAAGACCATAAGTCACCAGTGTGTTAGAAAGGAACTTCCTAGAGTTCACTAGAGCCTTTTACAGAGACAATCTGGAATTTTATAGATATGTCAGCATTGTAACTCATTTCTTCCACTCAAGTACCCTCAGATTCATATTCCACCTATTTTAGAATTTTAACTTACTTTGTTGATTTAGCAAACTAAAAGAAATTAAATAGCTGTATTTATTTGTCCCCACACAGCTGCAGGCTACTAGTATGTAAGAAACGAATGGAAACTCTTAAATCTATAGACAGAATATTATGAGTATAAAATTCCTTTAAAATTTCCTCTAACTTTGTAAATACATACAAAAAGTGCCAATGCTTCCTGGCACTTCCTACACGTTTGACATGCCAGTGCAGCAGGAGTGAACTGGTGAGCACAGCACAAGTCCCCCTCACAGCACAGTTCAAAAGGCAGCACCTCTGGGAGCTGGACCTGCACCCTAGGCAGGGCTGCAGGAAGGGTCATTTGCAGGTCTCAGGAACGTGGGTTGGTTTGGGTTTTTTTGGGTTTGGTTGTGATTTTTATCTCCCAGAGAAGCTGCCTAAAAAGAGAACATCAGCTCTTCCATAGATTGTCTGAACAGCTCTAGCAGGACAGTTCATCAGTGATCAGGCAGTCTCAGTCCAACCTGCCCACACACACTATAAAATTACCAAAATTAAATTATATACGATATAAAACTTCCAAATGGCTTTCTCCCCACATGCCAAAATGAAAGACTCCTGAGTCTTTCCTAAATTAAGGTGACATTTAGCATTTACTTGGCCTCACAATACAGGGATAAAATGGAGGCCCAGCCATTGTTGTCTCTTCCTTCAGAGCTCATGTGTCCTGCTCTGGACAGGTTGTTTCTATGGACAGATGGCAAAACAAGTCATCTGCTGCAAGATGCTCCAAAGGCTCCATTAGCCCAGCTAAGCCTATAATGAGATCTCAGGAATGAGGGGCTTCCTTGACTGAAGGGAACACCTCAATGAAGCTTTAAGGGATCGAAAAAACTTCAGTTTTAAAATAATATGCAACCTCAGAAAGGAGGAGGAAGAGGATGTGATTCTGCTGCTAAATTCACTCCACCTCTATAGTGAAAGTCCATGGTCCAGACTAACAGGAATTTAGCCTCTGGAACAGGCTTAAAGCACACAGCCCTTCCCAAGGCAGGAGGAGCTGTCACTCTCTTACCACTGTCTGCCGCAGACACTATTCCTTCCTTAATGGTCTTGGGACAGACAGGAAAATACAAGAAGGGAGTAATTCAGATGCCCAGACATAACCAGCCTTAACTTTTATCAGACCTGCTACCCCGTGTGGTTTTCCTACATTCCTGGGGACATCCCAACAGCATGAAGTGGCTACGTTTAGGCACCCAAATCACTCCCAAATGTGTCAAAAGGTGAATCCAGCAGATTCTGCTGACCAAATCCAACAGATTCTGCTGACCAAAGCATTTGACTACATGCAAGCTGGGAGAATTTGCACGTGAAAAGCATGTAATCTAGACCAAAAATATTGAAGTTTGGTTTTCGATATAGTAAAATGATACAAATCCTGATGAACTCCATCAAAATACATTCCAAATATTTAAATTCCCTAAATAAAAGCAAAATCTATCAAGAATCATTAGTGAAAACTTATTTGGAATATTCTTGCACTTTGTCAATACACTGATATGCTTATAAAAATGAATAACGGTTGTCAAAAAGTCACTTACAGTCTGGTCGATATCCAACACTTCGGGGAGTTCTTTTTACCAACAAACTGTCAAATAAAACCAATGTAAAACTGAAACATGGAAAAGCACCAGGTACAAATATATTATACTGTTTTGATGACAGACAAGCTGAAGTAGACCTAAATGTGCATAACTGGCAGGATAACCACACATATATTAAACTATTATTTTATTTGCAGGCACAGATGATCATGATGACAAAATCACAGCTTCCTAGAATCATGAATGATTTACAGCCTAAAGGACAACTAGCGGGACTGCAAGGAAAAGGCTTGGAGATACTGATCTGGATGCATTTCCATAGTGAAAAGTGATTTCATGGGGTTTTCTCTGTGTGTTAGGAACTTCAGGTGCACTCGCGCAACTTGCCCCGAACTGTTTTTCACTGGAAGCACTAATTATCCCCATAAAGAAAATGTAATGGGTTCTGATGATCAGGGGATACAAACCTGCTCCACTTTTCAGAATTAACAGTCAGAGGTTATAAAGAGCAGGGAGATACAGAGCAGGGGGCACTGTAGCATAGTTGGATTCCCTCCTTATTCAGTTCAGCATTTCTGCCTTAGAAGACAATCCCACAGGCCTGACACTTGTCTGGGGTACAGAGACTTTGGGAGCAAAAGAAAGGGTGGTTGATGGCTGAATGTAAATGCAGAGATCAGCATAACTCTGTGCATTGAGCACAGACCTCCTTCCCTCCTGGGTCACCCCTGAAGGTGGGGCTTCATTTGCCAGAGTTCCAGTCTCGATTTCAGACGGTTGCTGGAACTTCCAATTGGGAAACTTAACTTTCGAGAATTGGTGTAAGAATTGATCAGAGAAACCCCCAAATCATATTAGCATTAATTCACATCTCCCTCCTACAACTCCTTAACTGTCTGAGAAAAAGAAAATAAAAAAAATTTAAAAAAACCCGACAACCACCACCACCAAAAAACAAACAAAAAAAAACTAACAAAGAGGAAAAGAAATAGAAGAGAGGCAAGTGAAGTAACTAAGAACTAAGACTATCTAGAATGATCAGGTTTACCTCCTCAGGTCTTTGGTAGACCCAAATTACTGCAACAGGTTTAAACAACAGGAAACTGGTCTTTGCTCATTTGTATTATATTTATGATTTACACTGTTGTGTTGTGACACTTTTCAGTGACAGATATTTATAATCTGGCCAGGGAGAAATCCTCAACAGCCTCACCTTCAGCAGGTCACCCCCAGATTATCAGCAAGAAGAGCTGTTCTCACACATCTAACAACTGCTTTGACATTGTTATGGCAACACAAGTGATTAGATATTACACCCAGCCCTGCTTTATCTCCAATCCCCAGCAATCATTACGCTTTTATTGGAAAATACACAACCACAGCACAGCAGCGCAACAGATGCAATTGAAAAAGAAGTAGGAGGAATGTTGATATTGGTTAATAATATAATGTTATCCTCAATATTTCTTGTTGGCTGCAAGTTATTTAATTATGAAATGTTTTGAAAACTAACTGAATAAAGGTGTGACTAAGTAGAAAAGCCCAGAAGAGCATATGGCTGGCTGACTCTCACAGAATGACCTCCAAAGCTCAGCTGCACTATGCCCTCTGCACAAACATTAATATTAGTGTGCAAACTAATTTAATTCTACAATAAAGAAGGCAAACTAAAAAAAGGTCTTCACTGCACAAATATAGTGAAGTTGCAGATAGTGCCAGCAGAAACAAACAGCTTTGGAGAGATGTTATATACAGGTAAGTGACAACCACTAATTATTTTTATTGTCCTCTCCAGTAAAAGTCTACATTTATGAACTAAATTTGTGTTGAAAATGCCTCTATCAACTTCAGAGGGTATTTCTCTTAAGCTCAAAATTCTGAAATTCTTCTAGCTACTTCTAAACTTGGATTCAGTGGTAAAACACCACAAACCTTACCATAATGTGATCAGGTAAGAGATGTCCCAGGCATGCACAAGCTATCCCCTTCCGAAGTACTGAAATTCTTCCAGCAATAAGACTGAGAAGAACAGTGTTTCCAGCAACCCTAACAAATGCATGTTCTCATAACAAGCAAAAGTGGTTTTGGAGTTTAATTTAGTACTAAACTTCAACAGATTGCATCATATATGACTGCTGCAGGAATGTTTCCTCCTGTTTTTCTCTTCCATGGAAATGTATTCTACATTTGGTTTTGTTTGTTGGTTTGGGTTTTTTTTTACACTGTGTGACCTTCTTAAGGTGAAAAACAGCACAAATAATCATTAAGAATTTACCTGGCTACTTTCACCATCTTTGGATTGTACTGCTTAAGTAGAGACAGCAACGTTTTCATTGTTTTACCGGTATCAATTATATCCTGAAAATAAAAAACTCATGTCAGACAGAATATTAAACACATCAGAGTAGCATTTTCAAGTTTCTACCACAGGAATTGCTCATTCACAGGAGCATGAAAATATGGCAAACTACTGTTTGTAAAAATGCCCATAAAAATGCCTGTAGCCAAATATAGGTGACACGTAACCCCTGCTGTGCTTATGCAACCACACTGAGTAACGTGATCACACACAGGAGTTATTAATTAATAACACACGAGAGTTATTAATAACAGGAGTTCTTAATTGCTGTGGATAACTGTGGCTTTGAAAGCAGTTGCTGAACCAGCAGTTACTGCAATGACCTTCTTGGCTCCTTCTGGAGATTTTATGGCTTGTGGTCCTTGCAGCCATGAGACGAAGTTTAATTTGAGTATGGTACAAGTAAGATTAGTCTTGCTGTGGAGCTCAGTTACAGACAGATGTATCCAACAGAAAGAAAAGCAAGAAGGGAAAACAGGCAGAACAACCCATTATTGCAATTGGAGGAATGTAATGCACATTACAGATTCAAGAAATAGCTGGGAAAATTGCACTGGGAATATCTGGGTGCAGTTTTAAAGTCTAAAACACACTAAAATTTTAATCACGCACCATTTTAATCCCATCTACTGCACATATAAGCAGAAAAAAATAATATATGTCTTATAACTGAGGCATCAGAAGTAGATTTATCATTTGGACTGAAACAATCATAGGATCTTTAGGGGCACAGTCCTTACCCTGGCCTGAAATAAAGTCTATTTGAAGTGAAGGAGGCAGATAGCACAGAAGCAGCAATATCCTGATTTCAGCTTATTTCCCTATGACTCCCAATTAAAACAAAAATCAAACAACAAATTCAACAGAGCATTCATCAGCAATACCATTACCACTTAATGCTTTTAATCATGGTTATAAACTCAAGAGAACTTAAAGACATACATGCATATAGATAAAAATCAAAGTTGGTAAATAAACAGAAGTAGCTACTTCCAAAATCCAAGGGAAAACCAGAACTTATTACTGATTTTGTGTTGTATGATTAGCTGCTTATTGGAGGTGAAGTTCTATTTTGTACAGATTTTTTTTGACATTAAAGGGATGCAGTAGAGAAAAGCCTTGTGCTCTGGTGCACAAGACATTAAGCCCACAATAAATGTGCATTTTTATTGTTTGACAGTTAAAATGGTGATTGATAAAAGGGTTCATATTTGACAGTGCATAAGATGAGTCATTGGATAGATGATTCACTGAACAAATGATAAACTAACCTAATCTGGGGCTTACATTCATCTGAAATGGAGCAGATACCTAATTAAACATATCTGCCTATCTGAAGCAAAATGTACTTCAAAGGACACCACTGGTCACACAATGACTGCTGTATCATACTATTTTGGTAGGAGTTTTGGAACTGAATGTGCTTCCTGTGGAATAACATAACCTTCTCAAATTAGGAAAATAATACATAAAAGCCACATTTGACGAGAAGAAACATCCTTCCCTTTGGCTGCTGAATCAGTTGCCATAGCTGTTTCTTTCCTTACAAACATGCCATTTCCATTATTTGGAGACTTAACACACTATTAGATTGCACATCCACTTCTCCTGTCTACTGCTGCTGCTTCCCTACCCTGAAACTGTCAATTGTACTCAAGGAAAGTGATATTGGCTGAACATGAGCAACGCTGTTCATCAAGAAAGAGGTATGAAAGCAAGAATTAAACAACAATACCTGCTAGGCAATCAAACTGGGCTATACTGTACCTGGAACCATGACGAGACAGAGGAATGGGAATTTAGCAACTACAAAATGCTCATTAAGAATTAGTGTTCTCAATGTCACTACTTGCTAAATAAATGACACACAGAGACACTGGGCTGAGATCTGTTTTTCGCATATTTTAGGATACTCATACCAGGAACCTCTTTCTACCTCTGCAGTTTGGTTTCATAGCTTGCTATGATAAACCCAGGCCAATAATAAATTTCATATTGGTTTGTTCAGGCTACTTTTTAAAAGAAAAAAAGGGGGGAACAAAAGACATTTTAGAATTGACAAAATCCCAGAAAACTGAAAGCAAATGCAAACAGCTTTAGATGGTTATTTTCCTTGTTAAATATAGCACTTGAACGCAATTTGAGAATTCAAAACATGGCTTAGTTCAAAGTCAGAGACCACTTGCAAAATTCAGGCCTGAAATCAGAAGCTGGAAGACTTGAAGCCAGAAACTGTAGGTCTTCTGGCTTAGAAAACAACTTCTAATAGAACTCTTTAACCACTGACACATTAGAACTGCAAAGTGAAACATAATACTTACTTCTACAATCAAAACATTCTGGTAGGAAGAAAAAGAAAAAAAGAAAAGGAAGAGTCCATTAATATCTAGACAACATACAATTTCTTATTAATCTCTATAACCTGTTAATTTTCAATGCAGTTAAATATTTGTACCACTATTTATGTATGTTTATATACATATGTTTACACAATTTGTAGCAGCAAATTCTTTGTAGTCAACATTTGTGATGCTTTAATAACAATTACCTGAGATTCTCTTCAACAGCTCCCACTGAGTACAAAGTGGTCTTTACATTATTCAGACTTTGAAAATTCCAGATATATGCAAAAGAGATCAAAACAGAGTCTACACAAGTCATATTCTTCTGAAGCAAACAGTGTCCTACTACACAGACACGTACAGTTCTGTCATACCTGCATCCTTTACACTGAACTGAGACATACATGTCTTAAAGATCACATGTGTAAAGAGAAGGGGAAAGTGCTGTGTTCTGACAGAGCAGGAGGCAGTGATGCTTTAACCCCTGACATCTGGCTCAATGATCTCCATTGAATCACTGGAGAAAAGCAGATTCCCAATTTACATTCTCCCATTTCCTTCTCTTGTCACTGCCTGTCACAGGAACTACCACTACTTCACTGGAACACCAATATGGCAAATAAATAACACCAGTCTCTTTCAAAGGTAGTTTGTAGACAACAGCCTACACAAGATTCTTCTCAGGCATTGCAGAAAAACAAATCTAAGACTTTGCTGATACCAAAGACAGCGAACAGAGGATTTTTTAAGTTCAGACTAAACTGATGGCTTTGATGGGGCTTATCCACTCTCCGAGTACACAGTGGTGAATATTTAAAGGAAACATTTCCATTTTTTAAACCTATAATCTTCACATACTAAAAGAGCAGCCTTAAAATCATGCAGGTATGTGGGTTCTTTAGTGGTTTGTTTGTTTACTTGCTTTTAAACATACAAAGAGTCATACCTTTCCGGTCAAGGTTGAGAGGTCATCTCCCCCAATGACTTTGATATCTCCAGTTGACTGATCATTCTAAGAAAGAGAAGGGTGAACATTACCATTACCAGAATAAAACTAATTATTTCCTTGCAGTAAACGTCAAACTAATTTTTTTCTTGCAGCAAATGTCAAAATTGCAAAGCACATAACCAGTGAATGTTAATGCTTTCAAAAACAGCATCTCTTTATTAACTAAGAAATTACAAGTGATCAACTTCAAAGATGGTATTTCAGATTAAAGACTGTTTGACAAGAGATTTGCATCAGTGCAGGCACCATCTCTCATCTGTGACCATTACATATACATACGTATCTAAAAAGCTAGGATTTGCTATGCATTCCCTACAGATATGGAAAGAGGACAAAAAGCAGTTTGTTTTCCAAGCTGCATGCTGCCATATAGCTGGTAATTTACATTTTAAACTTTAATGCCTTAGAAAAGCTTACTCTGAATAAGAATAAGCAATCATAAGAAGAATAGCCAGCAAACAAGGCACAGATTACTATTGAGAACTATAAGCTACAAAAATAGCCAGAAAAGCTTATGCTTGCCTAGTTTACAGCAAATATTGGTAACAGATCAAATTACTTCTTATAGCAATGGAACAGCAACACAAGTACACCATCACTACAACAGAGCATTTTGCTTCAGCAAAACTAAACTGTGAAAAAAACGTAAATGAACTGTTACACAGGAAAGATAAAAACAGCTGCTAGAAGTGCTTCACAAATCTTTGCAGTTTATTAAAGTCACTCAAATGACTTTAAACCTTGACAGTGTCTCACGGGTCATATTAAATGCCTATGCAGGTGCTGAGTTCCTGAGCAATGAAAGGGTGAAAAAACAGTTAAAGATTTCTGACACCAGTTGTAACCAGATTTCCACTGGCAAGATCCTTGTTTAATAATTAAGCAATGTTTTAGTTATCTTCAGGAGCCTTATTTCCCAGTTCAGTACTGGTAAGACTTTAATGCTTCGTGGTTTAACACATAAGAGTTTTAGTGTTTAGATCTGTTTTCACTGCCTCCCTGTTGTCACTGCTGGAAAACAATAATGCTTTACAAGATCATAACTCCTGACTCAAGTGACTCCAAGATCACCTTTTAAAAAGGCATTTTAAGTTCCTTACAGCATCTGCTATAAGGCTTGGTTGGCAGAGACCTTTCAGAATACTGCTGTGACCAGTCTAACCAGAGTTTACCATGTACTCCACTGAAAATCCCTATTTTTCCAAGTGACAGTACAACACATCCACTGTCTTTTGGCTGCCCTTCATGACTATATAAGCAACATTTGCTCATTTCCATGTTTAAATGCAGTAGACTGGTGAAAAGCCATTCTTCCTGTAACACAAACAGAATGAACTGTTTGTCAGGAATACTGAGAGCTGGATCTGTTCACAAACACTATCTTTCCATTTCTTAACAGCTTGCCAGATCATTAAAATTCATCTGTAAGGACTCAGAAAACTGGAGTTACGAGCAAAGTTTAATCACAGCTTGATCAAGTCAGTATTCTTAGAAAATTATTTTTGGGTGCAGAACAGTATGAACTTTGCATTGCAACACAAAAACCCATTGCAACACAACCCCCATATGCTTGTAAATATTAAACGATCGATTTGAAACAAGAATAGAACCTGAATTACATCAATTACAGAACCATTACAAAAGTTCAGCTGCTTTATTTACACGACCAGGGTATTTTTAACATCTCTTATCCTGTCTGTAGAGGCAGGTAGGATGATCTAGTAATCATATCCAGAGACAGTGACAAGAGAGTCGAAAGCTCCACTTCCAACTGTCCATTACAGCTTGTGATGGCTTTCACATCACTAAACACAAATCTGTCCATCTAGTAAAGCACAGGTCAAAACTACAGAGCAGATTTAGCATTACAACACTATTTCTGATGGAAGACCCAGTCAAGCTGCTACATACATGTCCATGTTAGGACATTCTTATCCACTCTAAAGGACCTAAGATTGGATATTAATAACCACCTAAGAGAGTCTACAAAAATGAAGTGCTTGTAAATACTGCAGTGGAGGCATCAGGTAACAGGAGCTCCTAACTCATCTAGGCTAAGAAAACATTCTTTTATAGAATTGGCTGACAAAACCAAAAACCCTGAAGCCAACACCTCAAGGAAAACATTCTACTTAGACAACTTTCCGTCTGGCTTTTTCTGCTTCTCTCTTCATCCACATGTTTTTACTACAAAAAGAGGCTTTTAATTTCCATAAAACTTACTTGGTTGCTCACTCCCCTATTAATAACAAGGCACTGTAGTTCTGGGGGGTAGTAAACAAAAGCAGTTGTAGTAAAGAAATAAACTGAAACATGCCTGAAACACCAGTAAAAAGGCAGCCTTGCTTTTTAACAGAGGCTTTTTTTCAGGTGTTTCAAACCATTTCTCCAATATTTTTTTTCCAAGTTAGAAAGTAGAGAGTGTGAAAGGGTGTAGTCTTTACATTGTTTGTTTAAACAAACTAAGTAAGCTATTGGAAGTGTTCCTTGGGGAAAGCAGAAGATACATACAACTGCCTGTCCCAGGGTTACAAAAAAAAGAAGGTGTGAGCCATCATTTCCTATTCTTTAACCTATTATCCTGTAATAGAGTTTTCTGTGTTTTTTACAGGCAGAATATATGGGCATGTGGGGGCTTCATAGTTAAGCAGACTGGTGGCAGGAGCCTCCTCTTTTGGGAGGAATGGAAGGAAAGAGGCTCAAACTGCTGCTCTCTAACTGACTTTAATACCGTGCACAAGCACAAAGTGCCTTGTGAGATACAACCAAAGGCTGGCACAAACCCTTCTGCCCAGCCTTGCCTTCTCGTTAAAGTACATAACTAAATTACTGCCTCATGTTCTGCAAACATGACTGTGGTCTCCAGGTAACCCCTGGACAGGTTGTGGTGTGTGTGCCTCGGGCAGCTGGGGCTGCTTGTCTGCACAGACTGGACCAAAGCCTCACACAGTTCTGGGTTTTGCTGTGACACATTAATAGATCACAATAACTCCATCTCTGGGTTCCACAGTTTAATGAAACAAAGGATAAGTTTCCAAGTCAGTTATCTCCATTTTCTAATGCTTTCTGCACTCCTCTACAACTGCAACAAGTAACTCACAGTGCTGACTTCAATGCCAAGTTGCTGATACAGAACTAACTGTGAAACAATGTATTGAAACACTCTAAACTAAAACCAAAAAATGTCATTAATTCCACGTTACAGGTGGTCTTAGGGAACACATCATAAATTTCTGAAATCCCAAAAACATGAGACTTGGCTGTCAGAAAGTCAGGAATCATACAGTGCTGACATATATCTGCTTCTTCCTCTGATCTGCACAACACAACCTTGTGCTTCCTTCTATAAAACTTGCAAGTTACCTCATTTTGCAGAATGTTCACTTTCTCTATAAAGTTGTGTTCAGAATTAAAAGATTCTCCCAAAAAATGTAAACCCAGGGCAACCCTAGATGCCTAGTCTTGAAAAGGTGGTACAACACTCAGGGGCCACTAATCATAATTCTAAGTTTATGTATCTAGTATTTCTTCAAGGCTAAATACAACTACTTTGACTCATTGTTTGGTTGAGCCAAACAAAAGATGGGATAGGGAACTTGGGTATAACAGTTTTTGCAGCTTTCAAATCATCCTGTTCAACGATGAGGTCTGGTCCACATAATTCCTAGAATTAAATCATAGTTGCAGGAGAATCCTCTGTATTAGTCTTGAGGCACAGCTTTAGAGATGGGGTAGAGGTCTGAAAGGAAATTGGTGAACAAGTAAAGGACATGAACAAATAAAGGACTCTCTACTCTACAAGGATTTTACTGGGCTGAGGAGATACCAAGGTCTAAAAGAAAACGCATTACATAATAAGGTAGAGAAAGAGTAAATTAGCCTATGACTCTTAGTTCCCTTGATTATTTGTTTAATATTAGCACATTCTGGAAGTAACAATATTAAATCACCTCTGTTAATTTCTAGTCAAACAGATAAAAATTGCACAGCACTGCACAGATACTTACGCAGTAACTCTTCAACCTAATGAAGTCGACAGTCATGGGGATTGATTTGTCACTGTTTCTGTTCAGGGCTTTGATGTAGTCTAATAAATCAGCAAAAAATTTATAGCCACCCTTCAGTACACAGAGTGCCACAATGTGGTGTCCTCCCATGCCCTTCATAATTTCTCGTGCCAGTCTCTCCGTCCTAAACAAAACCAAAGAAGAGTGAGCTGTCAAAACATTTCATTTGTTTACCATAGCAGCAGTGTTTTGTACTGAGAACAGCAGCAAACAGGGGCATTGAACTTGTTTGCTGCATATGTTCGCTCAAAAATATTTGTCTACCACTTCAGTCACTTTTACACTACTGGTCAACTAAGTTTTGCTGTTCAAGGTTAATCCAACAATAGTGCTGCCAAAGGACCTTGTTTTCATATTTCACACTCAGCCAAAGCAAATTTTAACCCCTTGAAACTGTTTGGTTGTCAAATATGAGACACAAAGGTGTGTTTCTCTTTCCAAAGACAGGTTCAGCTTCCATGCAAAGAGCAGCATAACACAACCCAAAGGCAGCACCCCTTACTGAGGAGCAAGAAAAGTTTCAAATTTTAAACTAAAGAGTTTATTTGCCAAGTCAGAATGCCAGAAACTTGTCCTGAATGCAGAATACAATACCAACAATGCAGAGCAAGAGAACACTGCACTGTTTTTCTGCAATCATTGTCTCTAAATTTATCTTGCAATTTATTTTAGAAAGCATGGTCTGCATTTATTGTGTGCCAGCTGACAGCAGGTTTCTCAGAGAAAGCCAACCATTATAAACTTTATGTCAGTTCCTTAATGACAAGTATTTTGTCCAATTTTTTGCTCTATATGGACTTCCAGTGCAAAGTTTTTACAATAATTAAAAATAAAATTTTTTTAAAGGGATGTTCATTGTATCTAGTCAAACAGGACCATGCAAAATCTAGATGCATTCCTAGTCAAAAGATCTCCTGGAAGATCCCCCCAGTGCCACTCATAAATGGCTTAAATTCACCAAATTTGTTGTTCATTCTCTTAAAGGGAATTAGCAACTATCAAACACAAAATAAAACAAAAATGCCTCGTAGGCTTATGCACTAATTTCTGATCACACAAGATAAAACTTCACAGCACATTACAGATTTCAGTAACCACAGAAGCAATAGATTTATATTTGTGGAGGATAATGTCTCTCCCAGAAGGTAGGAGAAAGTAAGATGTTATTTACCTACCACATGAACATGAGGAAGTTTAAGACGACAAGATTAATAATTTACTTTTATTAATATCTTATGGAAATTCAGGAGGCTATAATTGTTTTCAGACTCAACTGGTACAACCAAACGTCTTCTAATTACATTTTAAGAAGGTAAAACATCAGAGGAACACTGGAAATAAAGTCATAGGTTGCTACCTACCACAACATTTTGCTTGAGAATTATGACCAATTTTCAAACAATAGCATGACTGAAAATGTACAAACTCTCAGAAGCCAAAAAAAGAGAGTTAATTAGCACTTGCACGTTCTAGTCTCTAATTAAATGTAATCTATTTAGACAGTCACTAGGCAGCAAAATTATCACTGGAAAATTGTTTATTCCTGCGTCATGGAATCAGTGTACTGTCTGAAGTCAAACAAACCTGTCCATGATGAGCCCATGAGGAATATAGACTTTTTCCAAATCATCTGCATAATGCTTAGGTATGCAGAACAAATCCAGGTCGTAGCCTTGCTCATCATCACCAATCTGAAAAGGAAATAAGGTGAGATTTCTAAAGAGCCTTATATAAAGTCCGTGGTGAGACTCTGCGTTATTCAGTAAAAACTATCAAACCCACAACACTCATCAGCCTCTCTGAAAACATCACTCACACTGAACACAAACAAAGTGTAATCTAACAGCTCACAAGGGTTACTTGAAATACCACGAGTTGTTACGCAAAGCCCAAGTCCCACAACATTCTCCTGCACCGGAGAGCGGGAAAGTGAAGGTACTGCACCTGAATGAAACTCTATATTCCATTAAAAAATTTACCAAGGAGCTTTTTAACCTCTTTGATTTTCCTAATGTAATGCAAAACCTGCATTTGCAATTAAGCAAGCAGAGGTTCTGACATGGACACCTTCCAAATCTCCAAAACACCCGATCACAACAAAACACATGAGCCAGTGTTCAGGACAAGACAAGACAGCTACGTGAGCACGGCAAGTTATGATGCTGAGAAGCAAGTCTTCTCTGACCACCACCTCCAAAACAGGGAGGTTCAAGATCTTTCAGAATCTGAAATTAAAGCCTTCAGCAACCTGTTCCACATGGACAAACAGCCTGCAACACTGGGAAGTGCATGTTAATTAGGACAAGGGATTAGTAAATGTATATAATGATACCAAACACTGCTGAGGCTCAAGGCACATTGTCACATCAGGCAGAGCCTTCCCTGAACCTTAACCCTGCTGCAGCTTGAAAATGACAATGTGTTTTTTTAATTCCTTCACTCTCTGGTTATGCAGCTGAGTACCAGGACGAGAAAAAGAATTGCAGGGGCAAAACAGAAGCTTGTCACTGACAGTTCACCAGGGCGGGCATTTTAAGTATCCATTTTGGTACAGCTACTTTTGCAGGACTCAATCTTATTTCAGTGCCCGTGCAAGCACTTACCTGGCCAGTGATCAGCCAGCTGTTTACATGGGGTTTTGTTGTGTAACCCCTAATGAGTATTTTACCTGGGGAATTTCATTAGTATTTCAAACTCCCATCCAAAACTGACCCTGTGTGAGCTGCACACACACATACGGCTCGGGCATGGAGTCCCTGCTCTGGGTCCCTGCAGACCACAGCAGGCTGCTATTTTAAGAAATAAAGCAGGTCCCTCCCAAAACTCATGGTATTTTCCTGTGGTTCAGAACCAACGTTGTATCGAGCATGTCTACTAAACCTTCCTTTCTGCATCTGACAGGGAATGGGCCCTTCCTACAGGTTTTATCAGGGTTTTTTTATGGACTGCAGGGATTTACAGTCGCAACCTCGCGGCCGGCACAGCTCCCGGCCACCAGACACCGCACGCACTTCATCAGCACCGGCACCGGCTTTAAAAAGATTAATAAAAACGAGCACGTAAGCGCCTTAGCAGATGCGGCGGTAACGCAAAAAAATATAAAGAACATCCCCCGGATGCTGCTCCTCCGGCAGCAGCCCCGGCTCACACACACGTGGGGTCCTCCCGACCGGAGCCTCCCGCACGCCGCGAACAGCAACAGGAATAGGAAGTTGTGCAGCCCTGGGGGAAGTTCATCCACCTTCGCTCCAGAGGCGCCAATGCCGGCTGTGCCCGCCGCCCCCGGGCTCCGAGTCCCCGGGATCCCACCCCGAGGGGACCCCGCGGCCCGCCGCGGGAAGGGACGCGCCCGGCCCGGGCAGCGAGGGCAGGGACGGGCAGCCCGGGCCGGCGCTGGCAGCGAGGCCGGGGCTGCCTCAAGGTGACTCCGGGGAGCGGCGGCGCTCAGGGACGCGACAGACGACACACGACACGACAGCACGGGACACGACACACCACACGACGCGGCACCCCCGCGGTCCCTCACAGATCTCCGCATTCCGGGCGGCAGGCGGGATCCCCCTCGTCGGCCGGCGGGGCACAGCGGCCCCGGCATCGCCCGCATCGCCCCGTCCCGCCGCACTCACCACGATGCAGGGGCTGGGGGTCGCCATGGAGCGCGGCCCGCCGGCGGCGGCTGCGGGCGGCTCGGAGCAGCGGCGCAGAGGCGCTCGGAGCGGTGGTGGCGGGCAGGGGAGCGGGAGCACCGCGCCGCAGCGGCCCCGGCGCCGCCTCCGCGCCCTCCGCGCTCCCCGCCCTCAACATGGGCCGCGTGCAGCCCGCCGCCTCGGCGTGGCCGTGCGGCCGCCCCGCTGCCCCCGGGGAAGAGCGGGACAGGGGGAGCCCCTCGCCGGACGGGGCCCTCGGCGGGGCTGTGCCTTCCCAGCGGGTGCGGGTGTCCCCCCGCGCCGTCCCACATCCCCTCTCTGGGGTCTTCAGAGTTGGCCCTCCTCTCCACACACCGCGATGTCGAGGTGTTCCCCGTCCTCTCAGGACACCATGGGAGGGTGGCAGTGTCCAGTTCTGGGCCTCTTAATTCGGGAAGGACATTGAGGTGCTGGAGCGGGTCCAGAGAATGGCAACGGAGCTGGTGAAGGGGCTGGAGCACAAGTGTGATGAAGAGCAGCCGAAGGAGCTGGGGGTGTTCAGCCTGGAGAGGAGGAGGCTCAGTGGGGACCCTACAACTCCCTGACGGGAGGGTGTAGCCAGATGGGGGTCGGGCTCTTCTCCCAGGCAACCAGCGATAGGACAAGGGGACGCACTCTTAACCTGGGGGAGGTTTTGGTTGGAAATCAGGAAGAATTTCTTCACAGAAAGGGTGATTAGACACTGGAATGGGCTGCCCGGGGAGGTGGTGGAGTCACCATCCCTGGTTAAGAAAAGACCACTTGGAGCCCTGGTCTAGTTGACACGGTGGGGTTTGGTCGTAGGTTGGACTTGATCATCTCAGAGGTCTTTTCCAATGTAACTGAGTCTGTGATTCTGTGACTCCCATGCCCATGGGAACAGGGCTGGTAACTGCTGTCATTCCAGAACCAAGGACAGGGATGTGCATCCCTCGGGTGTTCATGTCCATGAAGGGGCTCCACAAACAGACTCCCCATGCCCAGCAGGAACACTCCTCTTCTGCCAAGTGCTGCCCAGGCTCCTCTCCATCACCAGGGAAGGCCTGTCCTCCACTGCAGCTTTATGCACCTTGAAGGAGGAAAGAAATGGGAATGTTTGCATTCCTCCATGTCTTCCTGTCAATCACAGGATTCGGTAGGGTCTCATTCTCCCCAAGTAGAAGAAATCCAACCCCCCAGCAAAGGCAGCTGAGGGCATGAGGAAAGTACCTCTAAATACCCAACAGACCATGGCACTGGTAGGTTCTGGGGTATTGGAGCAGTGCCAGCTGTCAGGGCCCTGGGCAGGGCAGGGCACTCAAACAAGCCGGCAGTGTCGTGTCAGGACATTTGTGATAACCAACTGTCATGCTCCAGGCCTCCAGCAGCTGATCATTTGCCAGGGTCAAATATACATAAGTCATATATTGTGGGATTTTTCTCCTCTGCTTCTCTTTGCAGGGTTAGTGTGCTCACAGCACATGGCTCTGACATGGTGCAGGGAACCCTTTGCAGAGGCCACTCCACATCTGACAGAGCAGGGAACTGACTTAAAAGTGAGCCTCAGTTGGTGATAGCTGTGCCTTTTGACCAGGCAAAGACAGTAGTGACAGGTACCACTTTCCCACACACAATGGGACCTCCCTGCATGGGGTGGATAGAAGATCATTTTCCTTTTGCTGTAAGATAAGGCTGAATTGTGCCTGTAGATACTGTCCGTATCTGTAATTGTCTGAATGAAAAATCTGATCCTGAGGTAAAATAATAGGAAAGCATGGAAAGGCCTGGATAACTCCAGTGGTCTCAAATGGGAGAAAGAAGAAAAAAAAAGCATTGACTTTTCCTGTAGGTCTGGAGTAAGGACAATGCAACAGTGCAAATGGAAATTTGTGGTTTCTTATACTATGTATCAGCTGAAGACTTTCCCCTTCTTTCTCTAATGGATGGAAACCAAGTTTTATTTTATGCTGCATAAAATCTTTGTGTCAAGAAAAGGATAATAATTCTTTAAAATAACTTTATTTATAAAGAGCTGTAGCAATCACCCCGATACATACCTACCATTATTGCTGTCAGCTCAGAAAATACAATGCAATCAATGTAATTGCTCCTTTGTATGAAACAAACAATTTGAGCACATTTTAACTAAGCAAATGGGCATGATCCCTACTGAATGCTGCATTGTTGCAGCAAGGTGTTCAGCTACAGTCTGGGAGGGTTAACTCTGGAGTGGGAGGAAGGAGCCTTTATCAAATTGCCTGGAGCAGCAGAATGAAACGCCCTGCAGCTCAGGGATATCAGGAACACATCATAGCTGGATCAATTCCAGAAGGCCAGGAAGAACAGCAGCTGCCCTGTCAAGTCCAGGGAGAGCCTGACATTAGTGGGCAGTGGGCAGTGTCTATCGAGAGACTCTGCAACCACAGAAGTGTTTCAGGATCCAATTTTATTTTAGTTACTGAAGACATTTCTCATTAATGATCAACATCAATTTCTGCTATTAAAAGTAGCATCCAACAGCATCTTTCTGATGGCAGGGAGGAGTTGTTGGCTTGCCTTCTGTGCAGTTTCTCCCCAGCAGACAAAACCATTAGTCCTGTTTTGCCCTTCTGAGTGAGCAATTTCTTTGTTCCTCCTGCCAAATAGCACATTCCTGGATCCAAAGCATTCCCGGTCTTGCTGGCACCCCGTTATGGAGGGAAAAACAGATTTACAAAAGCAGAAATATTTGCTGATATTACTGGAAGTTGGTTAGCTGAGATCAGCACCAGATTTAGTAGATGACCAGTTTTGTTCTTGCTGGTACAGGGCCACTGAGGTTTGCAGTGCAGGGTGAGGGGGCTCAGACGTATCTGGGAGCTGCACATTTTCTGGCTAGATGATACATAAGGTGGGAAAGCCAGTGTTCTGATTTCTCTGGTATGCATAGCTTCTTACAAGGCAAAATAATTTAATAAATGTGTTTTGTGTCTGAGTAGATTCTTGATTTCATAATTATTTTGTTCTCTGTTGCCAGCCAGGCGTATCTCAGTGCTCAGGCCCAGTGAACCATGGCCTCTGTGAGCACCAGTTGTAAATAACTTTGTTTACAGACTTTTAGAAACCTTTCCTGGCAACCACATGTTCCCCCCAGTGGTGGGGTACCTGGGGGTAATAACTGAGCAGTCATTCTTTGGAAGCACCTGAAATAGTGTCCTCTGGGTCAGCTCTTCAGGTCAGTGCCCATTTACCAATCCCCCTCTTCCCCCCATTTTTCCCTCCCAGCTTTGCCATTGTTGCTGGCTGACTCAGAGGGAATTAGCAGAATTTATCTGCTGGTTTTGTTTCACAAAACAAGTCTTCTAAAAAAGCAAAGAGCACAAAAAAATCTTCAGCAGATTAACTACTGAGACCAGCATAACTCCCTTGTGACCAGAAAATTTGTCTGTGGAGACAGAACAGGGAAAAATGGAGAATTCAAGGTACATTAACCCAGTCCTGAGATGAGCACCACCATTTTTAGTCAAGAGGAAAAACAAGAAGGAATATCTCATTAGATTATATAGAGAGCATTCTCCAAAATGTGAATTTAGCACACAAGCATCCCATCTACTGCATGGCTACAGAGAGATCTCTCCACTCTGACTAGTAATTATAATAGCCTATAATTATTTTTCTAGCCAAATGTTTCAAATGGGAGAGGAAGCCAGATGTACAAAAACATCATTTAAAAAGAGACACACCCTTCCTAAGAAATAGGGAATAGATGTTGTTTATTGCAAAATACCTATTAAAATAATGTTATTCCTGTTCTCCGTCTTGTTGACTCTTGTAGAAATGTGTCATCAAAGTGATTCTCAGTGGTGACAGTCTCCATGGATTTTGGAAAGTGGTGCCTATCTACGTATTTGTTTCAAGACTGGGATTTCCTGGATGATGAGAGTTTACCAAGATCTCTCTCCCTGCTCGGCTAATAAAGGACAATTTACTTACCAAAAGTAAAATAAGCAAAACCTCTGAACCAATGTACTTCTCTGTAGCTGTAGATAACTTCCTTTTTCACTAAAAAGGTTTTCATACTCCAGGACAGGGGTTGGGGGAATTACAGACATTTTGCTCTTTATTCAGTAGCACAAGGAACGGTCAGTGGCACAAGAATTACAAAAAACACTCCAGTGGTTGCTTATCACAGAATCTCAAGCATCCTGAGAACCACCAGCCTGGATTGCTGCACTTTGGGGCCGGTATTTATGGCATTTATCAGCTTTGGTTTGCAAACATCCGTTGTTCAGAATTATCCCAGTGGTGCCGGCTCAGCAGGACCAGACACGCGACGGTGTCTGTCACAACACCGCGGCGAGGCCGGCGCTTGGCACCCCACACCACAGACACACGGGGTCCTGCCCGGCGGGATTCACCCGGTGCCAGCCGGCTGCTAAGGGCCAGCTCGCCTAAGGGCCTGCAGGAATTTAAACAAGGATTATCTTAAAATGGTAGAAAACAAGCAAAGGCGGATCCCATCACTGAGGCAGAGCACGGCATAGGCTCAGTGCTGCCAACCCTGAAGCACAGTCCTGTGCCCATGATTTTTAGTAGCCCAAGCCCCATGGCTGTGACTGAGCATGTGGGGTGCCCACCTTCCCCCCAACAGCTCTGAGGTCTGTGCTTGCTCCTCTTCCTGCTCAGCAGGGACCTTGTTCCCTGGGCACAGGAGAGCTGTGGGAAGTGGCTTGGACAGAGAAGGCGGCACACCTGAAATCCAGAGACCCACCCAAAGGACATTGTGTTTGTTTGAACCTGTTCTGACACAAAGGTTGAAGCCTGAGGAACATAACTACCAGAAAGGTATTAAGGTATTTTTCTTTTTTTTTTTTTTTTTTTTTGGAAATAGCAGTTTTTCAAGCTCCACTTGACTCACTGAACAATGTGGCCTGATGGAGTCACTGACTGAGTTGGTAAGAAAAGAGGGTTCTTTCAACAAGACCACAGCTCAGTTCCTGCTGCAGAGCTGCCTCCAGAGCTGCTGCACCAACCCTCTGCCGTGTGTGCACCATCCCTGCTGCCACACGAGGGGAACACCAGTGTTATCAGACACTGTCACATGGTCCTGCAAACCCTGCATGAGGACACAGTAAAGCCCAGCCTGACCTCCTTTCACTCCTCCCACACCTCCATTGACTGCACGCATGGCCCTTCTCACCCCCAAGGAGTCACCTGAGGCCCCCAGCAAGCCCTTGAAACAGCAAAGCAGAACAAAAAGCAGGGCCAAGGCAGTTACAGCAGATTCCTCCCTTCCCTATGCAGCAAGGAATACTGAGAGGTACATTTTTTCCATGATGGTAACAAGGAAACCTCTTCCACTCCCCTCATTCAGCAGTACTCATGGGTGACCCAACAGCTTCTGTGTGACACATTTCAGTGCAAACCTCACCAAAATGAATGTGACTGATGGCAGCCACCCTATTGGCTTACTCAAAATTAAACAGCCTCTGGGAGAACAGTAGCAGACATTACCACATCACAACATCCACACAAAGCAAACTCCCAGGGCTACACAGGTGTGAAAGGACCTCTGGGAGATGGGTTGTGCATGGGAAGTTCTCTTGCTAAAGTCAAGCAGCTATTTTAGCTAAAAACTTAGTTAACACAGCCTCAATTTTTTCTGTCACTGCTTAGATGGAAGCTGCTAGTAAGAAACCAAGGGAATGCTGCAGCAGGACTTCAGCTCAGGATATCTGACTGGAAGGTTGGACAACTCCAAATGCAGATGGTTGGTGCTCACAGGTCTTCCCATTAGGGAAGGGGGATGTGGCATTCCCCCCCTTTCGCAGTTGCTTTCTGAGGAATGAACAGGTTAATCTGCTTCCACCAGGCACCCGAGTGCAGGAGCTGTCTGGAAACCCCAGGAGCATTACTAAAAATATGTAAAAGACTCTCTTTGTCACATATCTCAGAAGAGGTGTCTGTACAGATACACACAGGTGACCCAGACACAAGGATTGTTAAAAAAACCCAATAATCTGAGCCCGTTGACACCAACACGGACAAAGGGGCCAGAAGGTGTGAGGACAGAAACTCAAGAGAAGGCAGGAGGTGGTGGCAAGGCTGTTTTAGCAACAGGGAGAAGAATGAGGAAGACCAGCAGGATCCCACAGCCAGCAGGCCGATCAGATAACTCCTGATAGAGAAGGCAGCGGATCCAGCTGGCACTGCCTCAATGCAGACTAAGCATCAGGTGTCAGGGCTCACATGCCAAGGCCCTGCCTCCCATGCAGACCCTGGCAGCCATTCAAGTATCTCAGAAATCTTCTCTAGACAGATTACAAGGGAAGCAGAGATGAGACACACACATACAAACCAGGGCAGGAGGGAGCTGCACTTCAGGACTCCCCTGTCCTTTGCAAAGAAGTCGAGTTGTGTGATACGAGATTGGCAAGATTGTCATTCAGATCCTCAAATATGAAATGCTGTTATAGGAGTAACACTTGATCTGAATCTGGATTTGGGTTAAGGCTGCAGAACTGGATGAGATGCCTGGCAAGGACAGAGTTCAGTTGAATAATGCTTTTAGAACTCAGTTCATATTTAAAAGGGGAAATAAAATAATTTTTAGGGTCCCACGCTAAGAAACCAGGCAGCAGGGAGCTCGAATTCCTCTCTACTGCCTGTTACCCACCCAGAATCATGCTTGACCAAGTGGAAATCACCTTCAGAAATCTGTCCTTAAAAAGCCCCACAAAACAGGGATGGGAAGGGGGACAACTGCTCTCAAAAGGACTGCCAGACCCCATAGCAAGGGGAGAAAACCTTTCTTCTGGGACAGAGAAAACATGACCTCACCTGAACCCTCTTCTCCAGACAGCTAGAAAGCTGAAGGTCCCAAAAGAAGAAATAAGCTTGATGCTTTTTAAACCTATCTGTCCGCAGGCACTGACCCGACTTAGCAAACAGTATGTTCAGTTGTTTGTGGAACAGAGTACCTGTAGCTGTAACTGTAGAAATGTAAGATACCATGAAGTGCTCAACAGAGATGACAATAGGAGAATTTTGCTTCAAATAACACTTTTTTTGCCAAACCTCTGCTCTTAATTTTATCTCTTACCTGAAATCCACTCCTCAAATTGTAAATCCGTCATATCTGATGGGCTAACACAGGTTTTACACTCTGATAGCATCAGGAGTTTTTAAATTTACTAAGGTTTATCAAAGTCTCAGGTTGCTTGGTTTCTTCAGAGCCTGGAAAAGTTTTCCAAAACTCAGTTCCCTGCTGGTGTAAATATTGTTTGGCAGCATCAGAAAGGCTTTCCAAGGGGAAGTGAGACAGACTAGAGCTCCTGTCTCTTTGAACCCCCGCCAAGTGCATCTTAAATTACAAACTTACAGACTAGTGTGGTCCTGCTATTGATGAGAGTTTAAAGAGAATGTAAAGCACAATGACACTGATCTTCTGTTTAATTCCCACACAAACCAGACAACTGGATACAGAAGATTCAAATAAAAACTGAATATTTGACAATACAAAAATGAGAGGGGAAAAAAGTAGCTATGCAAAATTACTGCATTCTCAGTGATTCCTGTGAAATAGCTGAAAATTACCCAGAGATTTAATTAGTTTTGGAAAACACACTTCCCGTAAAATCATGATAAGGGAAAATGTGAATCTTGTTATGTCTAAACAATCAACAACTATTGAAACAAAGAAGGAGGAAGCTTGATACTTACACTGAAACATCAGTTTTCATAGTCAAAGCGTACAAAAGAATGTGGTAATTTATTTTAGGGTGAAACCTCAGCACTAATAAGTAGGTAAAAACACTGGAAACTATGGCAAACCCAAACAACTCACAGGCTGCAAAGCCTGAATGAATCACCTCTGTCATTCAATCCAACTGCCCAGACTCTTGTGTCTCGTGTTTATTCTTTTTTTAAAGTAGTCTCATTTAAGAAACTGACTTTTCAATTTCCATATCACCACATCAGGATTTAAGATCGTTTAGTTAACAGCCATTTGGAGAGTTTTAAAACCTTCTACAGCCCAGCTACTGCAGTTCTTACTCCACAGGAAAGCACTTTTTGGACACATCACCTGAGCATTTCAGTTTTAGATTAAAGGCCTCCTCCCTGCTTTGAACTTTGCAGACTTCAGGGATTGCCAGTGCCAGTCTCAACCATGGCTTAGGTGAAAAAATTTGACCTCAGATCCCGAATAAGCTACCTGCACTCTGGAAGAAGCTGAAATTGAGACAACGCAGCAGGGAGTAATAAGATTAAAAGCGTTGCTAACTGTGCTTAACTTCAGTGACTCTTTGTTTTGGAGAGGTATCTGGGCTTAAAACGCTCGGGCAGCTGCACTGGCTGCCTGCCAGAGGGAAGTTCACGGCAAAGCTGTTTGCACAGCATCAGCCTATTTTTAGTCTATGGTTCGGGAGGGAGTTTCTTCCTCCCTCTGCCCCAAGCCTCTGAAATGCTCTCCACTGGCGGGCAGGAGCCTGATGGGAGTCTTTGCACAAGAATATGGAATTTCTTTAGGCCAGCAGTGTGAAATTGGGTCTTGCACGTGTGCCAAGCAACCTGCACGTCTACCCAGGGAATGAAAAGCTGGGCAGCACTAGCCCTGGTTGCTCTCTTCTCAGCTGGAATGTTGTTTTAGGAAAAATAAAAGCAGAGAACTCGGTTTAAACAGAGTAAGATATCATCTCTGGCAAAAATTCAGATAAAGGTTTAAGATTCCTGCCACAGTAATTGGGTAAGAGATCAGGCACTCCAAACTCTCTATCATCCCAGCACACATACACACACAATTAAGAAGCATCAAGGAACTGTCTCTATAAAGTACTGCTGTCACTTTGCTTATTCTTACACAACAAAAATGTACATTTAAGGTGTGGGACACATTCTCTTGAAAAGCTGGAATGCTGAAGTCCTCCCAAAAGTTTGAAATGGAAGAGTGGAGAGTGCCTTATGCTGGGCGGTGTCGGAAAGTCCGTACTAACCATGCAGACATGGGCCACTCCACAAGAACGTGCCAGTGTGCCCACATGTTATTACCATAAGTGCTATTTTAAAAGAAGGGATGGAAAAGAAACACATGGCTGTGAGCCTCGAGGCAGCACAGCTTTGCCAGCGCAGTGTTTGCTCCAGAGCAGTTGCGACTCCCTCACAGGCCTTTGTGTGAGAGTGTAAGAGGGCAGGGTATGAGATACGAGCTGGGAGGCACCTGCAGTTGGCCTTATCCTCTGCACCTCCAACCCTCATCTGCACTAGCCCCATATCATGCCCACTGACTCTTCCTTTAAAATCTCAAATTCCAGAGATTCCACAAACTGCCAAGGAAGGGTAATCCAAAGCTTCCCTGTTCCTGCTGTCAAGGCCAGCCACCCATTTGGATGTCTCAGCTCAATGTCTCTCTGCTGCAATAGAATCTATTTCTCTCGTTCTACCTGTATCAGAGGGAGAAAATGTTTATTTCCTCCCTTGCAATTATCTCTAACTGTTTTGAAAATGCCTCTACCATTATCTTGAAACAAGCCTGTCACCCCTCTCATTGCTCTTCTCTGGTTATCTTCAGCTGCTCCACATTTTCCACAAAGCCCAATAGATACAGCTGGATACCATGTTCCAAGAAAGGCCTTCTTTCTCCTACCACATAAGGAAGAAGGACCATGCTGTGTATCTTACAGACTACGTTCCTGTTCATACATTCCACAACAACATTTGGGGTTTTTTCAGGAACAGGATGCTGTTGAATCATGTTCAGCTGGTGAGTGTCTGTAACCCCAGGAGAACTCCTCTGTACAACTGCTACTGTAGCAGCCTGTCCTGTCCCACCTGTATTTGTTCAGCTGATCGTGGCTTCTGCTGAAATGTACAAATATGCATTTGTCAAATCCATTTTAGCTGGATTTACTGAATCACATGCTAACTCTTCTGAATTTGTCAAGTACACTTTGAATTGTATTTGTCCTCTGCTCAGTCAGTACTTAGCTCAAGTCTGGTGCTCTCTAAAATTTAATCACCATAGGCCATCTCTAAATTGTTAATGAAAATACCAAATAATCTCCTATCAGAGTGAGACTGTAGAGAATCTCACTCAATATATCCTTGCACTCTGTGAATTACTAATAATTACTCTGAGTAGGGTTTTCCAAATGGGCTTTATAACCTCACTTTTAAATTGGTGTCAGTACACATTTCCCCGCTTTCTTACAGAGAGTCACTTAAAATAAAGCTGTGCCCACTGCTTCTCCTCTGCTCAAGCAGCTTGTTACCTTGCAGTAGACTGACAAGATTTGATCTTTCTTTTAGAAGCTCACCAATAGTTTCCCTTTTCTATTAATTTTCTGGTTTAAACTACTGACCCTGAGTTCTGAGCAGGTGGGAGGAAGCAGGGACAAGCTGAACCTTCAGAGGTTATAGTAACCCCCTCTGGCTCTAATGTTTGGAAGTAATTTAGTAATATGGGGTGATTCATTTAGGCACAGGGACAACTACAGTTGTTGTGCTTGTGCTGCAACCCCTTACACACAGCAGAGTAAGCTGAGCTTGTCTAAGTGAGGACATGAGAGCCCTCAAAGCAATTCACTGCTCTGCCCTGATGTCACACAACGCAAGGACAACAAAAGTCTTTTGCTCTTGTGCCTGTGGGTCCCCCCTCCATTGCTTCAAGACTTCAGTGACCAGCTATTCCATCAAATCAGAAGGCTCCTTCACAATATTCCTTCAAAGATCTCAGCCGACTGAATTAAAACACAAAAAACATTCAGCACATAAAGTAAGTATGTGTAATGATTTTCATGGCACCAAAAGTCATTTGGTCAAACTACTCCCAGCATCAACTTTGATAATAAAAGTCTTAAATTAACCTCTTCAGGAAATGTTTGCAAAGATGGCTGTGGAATGACAGCATCAATAATTACACTCTGGGGTTGTTCTGTGCAAGGCCAGGAGCTGGACTCAATGATCCTTGTGGGTCCTTTCCAACTCAGGATATTCTGTAATTCTCTAACTTAATCAATAAGACCTGATCATTTGGGAACTTCCTAACTGAACACGATAACTGACAATTTTTTCCTGACACCTAAGTCTGTGCTGACTGCGGAGATGATTGTTCTCAGGTCAGAGTAATTACCTACTATGCTCATTAGATCAAATCCTTGTTTCAGGTGATGACATAATAATAAAATATTCATCGATAGGCCAGTAGTGCCCTTCCTCCTTTGGGGTTTTCCCAGCTCATTTCTTGATACTTTAAAATCACTGAAAGGTATTGCTGTCTACTCAAGGCAGTTACATACTTGGAAAAATTCAGCAATTTCCAAGTGATCCTTTGTTTTGGTAATCTCTTATGCTACATTTCTGTGGTTCTAAAGCACATCTGGATGCAGCTGTTTGTCTGCAGTGTGACTATTTACACTGTCGTTGAACCCCAGCCAGCAGCTCAGCCCCACACAGCTGCTCACTCACTCCTTTTCCTGGTGGGATGAAGGAGAGAACTGGAAGAGTTAAAGTGAGCAAACTCATGGGTTGAGATAAGGACAGTTCAATGGGGCAGAAGAAGAAGAAAATAATAATGATGGTGATTATAATGATAAAACAATTACAATACACAAAACAAGTGATGCACAATGCAACTCTCACCACTCACTGATGGATGCCCAGCCCGTTCCCGAGCTGTGCCCTGGCCACCTCTCCCCCCAGATTATGCACTGAGCATATGCCATATAGTACGGAATATCCCTTTGGGTCAGCTGTCCTGGCTCCTTGCCCTCCAAGCTTCTTGTATCCTCCAGCTGAAAAGTCCTTGACTTAGTCTAAACACTACTTAGCAACAACTAAACCATCACGTTATCGACTGTATTCTTATACTGAATCCAAACCACAGCACTGTGCCAGCTACTACAAGAAAATTAACTCTATCCCAGCTGAAACCAGGACATATGACATACCTTGCATTCCCTTGGTGCCTTAGGCTAAATTAATTCACTCTTGAAAAAGAAAAAAAAAAAGAAAAAAGAAAAGAGTTCTTGAAAGGTGAGAAAAGGAACCTTCAGTGAGTCAGTCACTTTGCATTATTAAGCAGTGGTAAATCCAAAGCAGCTTCCCCAGGGCACAGAGTCAGGAGTACAAACAGCAGTTACCTCTAAGTTCCATACTGCAAGCATGATGCCTTCTCACCTCTCTCCTGGTAACATCTTCCTGGGCCTGTAACTTCAACAGGAAATGCTGCATTTATGCATTAAAGTGACAGTTTTAAAAAATTGTACTTTCGGAAAAAGGACAGATATGCAAATATGAAATTCATAACTCATTTATTGAATATATATATGCAAGGATACCAATAAAAAGAAACTAATACTGCAAACTACAACTTTGGAAGTAAAGCCAATATAACAGGAACAAAATATACATAACATTGTAGATAGGAATGCATTTACCCTCTTCCATACATTCCTTGTCTTTACACCTACTGTAAATGTATGCTACAGCAAAATCTGCAAACATTGGCCTAACCTGAGTGCTTTCTGACAAGTAATAGCTCTCCAGGATTCATTAAGGGCTGAGATGTCACTGCTGACTAATGGCTGTGCATACATATGCATGTATAGGAACTGCTTCACCAAGTATATAAATCAAGGGTTGTGTTCTGTTTTTTCACCTCCATCATTAATACAGTGGAATTTGATTTTGGTGACATGGAAGAAGAGCTACTAATTGCTATCATGTACTTTCTGTTCTCTTCAGATTAATTTCATCTAATGAGGAATAATTTTCTTGTCAATCTGATTCAGCATATTAATATTTCTGGAATGCACTGATTATCACCTGACAGATAAGTCTGATATTTCAAATAGATTATCACCTCTTCATTTTTCACTCTGGTTTAGCATGAAGTTATTTTTCCTATAAGGCAGCAAAAAGAAGCAAACTCTCTTCTATTATACTTTAGGGCCAGATCTGGCAGATTCAATTCACTGTAGATCAGCACAGCTCTTTCTGCCTCAAGATCAGACTTTGTGGAGTGTAGGTGTGACTCCTACTAGAACCTTATCACTGAACCTCCTGTGGATCAACACCTGCTGAAGGAGCAGATGTTTTGCTCACCTGATCCATTTCACTGACACTGAACGAGCCTCTCGCCCTTCCCTGGAGTGACAGCACAGCCCACTGCTACAGGGGTTGGGATGCCTTGGGACTCTGGCATTGCACCAGCTGTATCCTTAAGTTACTTGGACAATATCCTTGTGAGGCCTGTCCTTCCTTGGTACAGTCCTTTCCTGGAATAGCACAACCACAGATCTGTTAACAGAGACACAGTGAGTTGGGGAGACCTCCTAATGTAGAGATACAGGAAGTTGGGGAGAAACCTCCCTTCTCAGAGGGTTCCAGGCATCTAAAACAGCACACACTCCTCTTGTGAGCAAAAGAAATGCCCAAAGGCAAAAAATAATAATAACAATAATAAAAAAAAATTAAATAAAGTGAAACCAGTTTCGTAAGACAAGTTTTGTTGAATTCACGAGTTCTCTGATTGTGAGATGAAAGCAGAAGGTGCCTATTAAAAAAATTCTCAGTAATTAATTAACTGTATTAATTTAACTAGCTAATTTAAACATACCTAGTTCACCTATAGAGCACTTTCATTACTTCTAACATTTCTGGGAAGGCAGTAGATGCTCCAGAATAATCTTCAATATATGCTTGCAAAGATTACATTGCTTTACCAAAAAAAAAAAACCAAACCCCCAAAAATTCAGACAGACTGTCTGAAATTCCAAGCTAAAATACACATAAAAAGACAGTAATGGCAGTATTTTGTCTTTTTAAAAAATGATGTAAATGTTGTATACTATCATACATTGTCATGCTTTTTAAAACTACAATTAAAGACGTAAGAGATGTACAGTAAATACACTGCTGAGGTACATTTCTTCTAAATATTAACACCACGACAGAATTACTCCCCAGCAGGTGATGCTACTTGGGAACATATAAATACAATTTTTACATTGTAAGGCACTTTTACCCAGCATACATGAGTTGAAGTCAGTTATGACAAAATTGAGGCTTGTAAGAAAAGGTTTTTGCTTTTGACTTTGTTTCCATGAATTCTGAATTGATGACAGTTCAGTCAGGCCACCTCAGCACACAGAGGTAACAGGGAAACCAGCCACTTGCTTTTCTGCTACCCGAAGGTAAAGTGCTGTTCTGGTTCTTCCAGGCATGGAATGGGGTCATTTATTTCATAACAGGTGAGTTATTGGACTGAATATTATACTAAGCCACTGACACACAATGAATTAGAGCTCAGTCTCAAGTACAGTCAGTATGCTGGCAGATCTACCCCATGCAAACTTAGTTAAATACAGTAGCTGCAAACAAAGTGCCTTTTTTCCATGGAAGGGCCATGTCCGAGGCACAAATTGAAGTAATTTAAATATTGAAGGATGCTATTTTGCATTCTAAAACTGTTCTGAGTGGCTGAAAAAACGTTCATATTCCAGGAGAAACAAAACACCTTGATAGACAATTTCAATAATCGATCTGTCATTGCAATTCAAGTCACGCTTTTAATTTTGAAAGTTACAAATACAAAATAAAAATGATCAATGGCATCATGTTTAGAGCAGTAACTGAATATTTTCTGTACACAGCAATATTTCTTTCCAAATGGCATTATTCTCCAGGAAAGCAAACAGAATTGATTGAATTCTAACAGGTAAAATGTTAGAAATTCCAATATACAGTAATTGAGTCCCTCAAGACATTAAGGGAATGCATAAGAAGACAAATGACACACGTTAAATCTTTTAAAAATACAAGTAAAAAATGCTACAGAAACTCATGTTACAAATAAACTGTTTTTGCAATACCAATCACAGAAGAACTGTAGCAGTTTATAGTCAAATCAGTGTCTTTTGCTTGTTTCCTTCCTTCAAATCCAGAAGTTTTGTTGGGAGTTCAGAGTGAAACAAGTCAAAACCCTAAACAAACAATAAGGTGATGCGGTAGTAACAGACAAACATGTGGACTAGATTCAGCTTTTTGGTTTTATTTAAGTCTGAGGATGTGCTTTACCAGACCAATTGAAGAAGCCAGTACCCATCAGAAATGACAAGGTGTTTTGAAAGCAGTCAGAGGACTGTTCTGTTAGGTTTGGTATAGCCTAGATCTGATCATTCCCTAAAGGAACATCAAATTCTAGCAAGTAGAATTCCATGATGTGATTGTTGACTTGACATAGAAAGGAAAAATAATGACTAAAACAATAAGGATGATGCGCAAAGTTTCTCATATAGTGGTCATAAGATTAAAAAATAAATACCAATCTAGCCAAAAAGGTTGTTTCCTCAATCTTCTTACAGAATATGGGACCTTTATGCATATTCTTGACAAAACATGAAGTGTTCCACACAACAGAGAACACCTGAGGTATGGACGTCAGATATGGTGGCTAAATTCCATAGTGAGTTAAGAGTTGTAACTCTCTGAAATGGTAGAGATTGGGCTGCAAAGTCCAAACATTTGTAAGGTTTTAATCACACTTGGTGAAGTGTTCTTTGTAAATCAGGACACAGAAAGAGGTGGGTCGTTGGGGAAAGAACGAACTACAGCCCTTTGGCATGAGTTCTAAAGCTCACAGCTCAGAACCAACAGCTGCTCAAGTAAATCTCCCGCGAGCAACGCCGGGCAGAATGAGCAATCCCAACAGGAACAACCTGAAATGTTCAAGCGTGCCTCGAGTACACCGAGTCCTTTCCTACTGTGCTTCGCAAGCAAAAACAGAGCGCGGCTTTCCCAGGTACGGCCTCCGGAACTTGTGCAGGAAGAAAATGCAAAATCACAAAGTACCAGCTCGTTGCCACCACCAACTTGTCCGTGTTGTTAATTAAACTAGCTAAGACCTTCCCTCATTGCATGAATCCACTAAACAACTTACACATTCCAAATCTTAAGGTTTTTATTCAGTCCAGAAATATAGATCTTACTTCATTTCAATGTCTGCCTTAACTTTTGACACTGTACATGTTACATATCATTTATATAGTGTTTCATTTTTTTCCAGACACTGCAGACTACAAACTACATAATATTGACATGTAAAACTCTGCCACTTACTGAAGGCTCACACACATGAACGTTTCAGGCAGTTCAATGAAATTTCTAACAGAGTCGGGTAGTAAAAAGTTACTAACCCTTTTCTGATTTTAGAAAACAATTTAAAAGAATTAGTAGTTATGATGTCTTAGCCATTCCCAGTTCTATAACTCTGTCCCTTGAACCTGTTTAAAAAATGATGAAAACAATAGTAAATTTAAAATCGTACAGAAAAGCATTTAGCAGCTCTGACAATACATCTACATTTAGCAATAGAAATGAGGGCCTCCCTTCTTACACTGTTACAAAGTCAGCTGGATTTAAAAAACAACAAATCCTCCCCATTCTTCTACAGTATGCCAATAAAAAGTACTTCTTTGCATACACTAGATTTAAATACTTCACTGCAATAAACTACATTAAATGTATATTGCGTTTTAGTCTTGGTAACAGATCTGTCAGGAGTAACTTCCATACCTAGTTTCCATTGAGCTGCTGCTGAGGAATGTCATTATGGTCAGTGCCTGATTTGCCACGGCTTTTGCTTTCTCTTTCTTCATCCTCTTCGTCTCTTTCATCATTTCCACTATGGTTTTTACAATAGAGTCTGGCACAATAAAAGAAACAGTGAGGACTTTCACTGAAAATATCCATCAAAACCTGAATTTCCTCTCAATTAGTTTTGAGATGTGCTACAAGTCAGTTGCTAAGTCTTAAGTCATTCATGCTTTTCAGCCAAGCATCAGTTAAACTGAGAACGAAAACAAGGTTCAAGACCAGCCAATAAAACTGTGATCAATCCTAGTTTTTCAGAACTGCCACTGCACTGCTCAACGAATGCCCTCTCGTGGGCACAGCATGACAACTCAGCTGCAGTCAACTCAGCACTTCAGAAAGTAGGGAAAGTTAGGGGGTCCAAAAAACCCCCAAAAGTAAGCTACAAACATATCAATATGGAGGGATCATGCCATAAATTTTCTTGATACAAATTACAGATTAATCAAGGAGGAAAACATACTACAGGTCAATTTTCATATTACAACCCTACTCATAGAGTCAAGAATTACATAGGTCCTTACTTATAAATTCCTCGTGACATATTCTCAATGTATTTAGCTTTGTCTTCTACTCCACAGTGGTAATGGTATGTTTTTATGCAGGCTTTGATTTCACACCCAATAGTAGCACCAGGCTGGCTGCAGAGTGTGCATTTCTGTGCAGGGGAAAGAAGAGAACAGCACTGTTCAGCCCCTCAGTCTCTTGATTCTTAGTATTCAGTTTAGTGTTCTTCATATTTATGGCTACCATTTGGAAACAGAGTAATAATACCTCTGGCAGATCATCCTTCCAATGAAAAGTTAATCAAAGACATTGTAAACCAGAAACTACAAAATACCAACCTATTAAAATATGAACAGCAAGATTTACCTGCTCATTGCACTGAAAATTGCTACATGATTGCACATGTTTTTGCATTTCCAAGATCATTTTATTGCCACTGAAGTTAATATATTCATATATGAAGAGTCTTAAATTATCTTTTTCAAGGAATAACATTGCTGTTTTTCTCCCTGACACCCCATAAATTTCTTAGCACTTTAAAAACACCTTGAATTTTAATAAAATACAATGTGACATTTTACCAACATCCCCACCTGTAAGACCTTAATAATTTTTCCTATTAAAACACTCAAACAACTGGAAACACTGTTTTGGTTCCAGTATGTTAGAGAATATGTTCACTGTGAGAACTGCATATTCTCTAAGTTTATTTGTAGCTTCACAAGGCATGTTTTCATTAACACGGGTACAAAGTCGTTACTCTCTTATAATTACAGTAAGGCTAACATGAATCATATGATTCTATGGTAATAATTACTATGTACATTGTAATAAAGAACCCCAAATACCACATGCCCAAACACCACTAATTTTAAGGTGATTCCTATCTGGTTGCTCATCCCACAGGTAAAAATATATTTAAATATATTTTTATAAATAAGAAGATGGAAAAGACTGCCTCCTTCCTTTTGTGGAACAGTTACACACACCTTAGCAGAATCACTAACACGTCCATCACATTCTGCAGATACATACCATTCTTTTTCCTCTCTTGATTTCTTGAAGTACAGTTTTGATATCAAAATCACCAAACTCTGCCCGTGAAGTTGTTGTCAGCTGGACAGTGCCAGAAGAGAACAACTGTAAAACAAGCAAGTCAAAATAATTTCAGGTCACCAACATGGCTGAAAATTTTTTTCTGTGCTGGAGTAACATCCTGTTCCATGATCTCAGACAGTATGTGCTTTACCAACAAAGGAGGAAAAAGCCCATGCTGAGTAATTAGCGTGATGAGGATTCCTTCCAATCTGCGCCTGACTGCTTTAATTTGCCTTGGAGAAATGTATTTTAAAAGACAAAGAAGTAGACAAGCAATAATGACAGGATAAAAACACAAAGCAATAAATGGGCAACATTACCAATTACACTACTCAACTTCCTAGGAATATTCCATTTCCTTCCCCGTGACACATTTATAATTGAGCTTCATGACACGCTGATGACAACATAACTGTCAATATCAGAAAGCCCTGAGGGATGACAATGGAGCACAGAAGCACCACCCCTTCTATCATCACCCTGGCACATTCAGCTAAACTGTCTTAAAACTAAAGTTCAGGTACACAAAGCAGCAAAGAATCCTGTAAGACTCAAGGCTGCTGGCACATACCAGCTCTCTGTTTAGTGAGCCTGGGGATAGGAAGACAATTAATACTCCACAGATTGCCTGTATTATTTATTCATTTTGAGGTATAACAGGAACCACTGAGGTTTGTTACCCAAAGCCCTACATCATTCATACAAGTTATAAGAAAGATTGCACTGTCTGCTCACGTTCATTGAAATTAGGTTCTATTCAGGCTGGCAGCTCTATAAACATGACCATCTAAGATCAAGGGTTTTCTAGAACCTCCATATCCCACTCTACTTGAGCCTCATAGTCTGAATCCACAGGTCAGAAAACTAATGAATTTCTTCCCAGATTGTGTCTGAATGCCTGTGGAGTAAAGTTATTTTATTTTTGGAGTGGGTTCTTTTAGTTAAAACTGTTTTTTGTTTTCCTTTTTAAAAACTTATATGCATTTAGACGCTAAGGGAGCATTTTTAATAAGCTAAAGAGTCTCCCTGAGCTAATTCCATCTCTTAGCATGAAGCCAACTTTTATCCATATTGCCTGCAGTGAAAATAAATGAATTGCTCACTTTGCAACACTTCAGTGCTTAAAGAGATCATCAGCACACAGACAATACTCAAGCATAATTACATGTGAGGGTACTGTATTAAAATCTAAAATAGCAATTCAGACAAAATTCACAGAATAGACTGGTTAACAACAACACTTACTCACCATGCACTTATAGTGTGCTGCAGCCTTTTTGGCATTAAATATATGAAGCTTTCCTCTAGCTTCATTTTCTTCTTCACCTGCATGACAGAATCCACATTTAGGTTTTGTATCACTGGGGCTGCTTCTGTGGGGAGACCTGTCTCTCTGAAAGAAAAACATTTTACTAAAATATACTGCTGGGTTACAAATAAGGTTGCAATTTCAAAAGCCTGTGGCCACCAGCTGGAGGCTCAGACAATTGCAAATTTTAATAAAAATTAAATTTGCAGAGAAGAAATATGCAATTCTGTCTTCTAAGAAGTTTAGCATATTTACTGCTTACATAGGAACTGCTTTCTATTTCATCTGTGCCATGTGAGGACGTAGATCTAGTGTCTTCTGATTGCCCTTTTAAATTTGTTTTCCTTGGTTTTCCCTTACGACCCCTCCTTTTTCCTTTGGGAGGTGAAGGCTCCAACTCGTGTTCATTGATACTTTCTTCTAAATCTGCTTTAGAAGTCAGAAAACATCATCAAATAGGATTCTTAAAAATTTTACACAAAACAAATCAAGGCAAAAAAACCCAAACCAAACCAAAAAAACCCACAACCCACCAAAATTAGGCAAGAAAAAACATAACCTGTATTTTCTGTATTACAAACATGCAACTGCAGATCCTGAAAACATGATTTATTTCTTTGTAACAACTCAGTTTTGCATCTTTATAACATAATACATGAAGGTTTAGCATTTCTTACAGCTTCTACTTTCAGACTCAAAATGTGTCCTGAGATATATATGTTCACCTCTACTGAAAATACTGTTTCAATGAGACTAAAACCAGAAAATGTTTTCACCCTCGAGATAAGTTTTTAATTTATTATTTTAAGATCCATACCCCAATATAAATCGCTCTTGATATTATGCCAGTGTACCCAAACACCACTGTCCTTGCTTTATTAATTGATGCCTGCTGACTCAAGAAAAAAAAATTCACCCATTTGGCTATAACATTAAGTTTTAGAATGGAAACACATTTTGCCTTCACGAAACAAACCTACAATTTCATTTTGTTACAGTATATTTTTACATCTGCAGCTAAAAGCAGCTGCCAGTTTACAGAAAACCATCCACACTGACAACATCCCAGTTTAAGAATTTACAGACCATTAAGAATATAAGAATGTATGTTTTTAAAAGAGACGTACCAAAGAGGTCTGACAAGTTATATCTGATAACTATATCTAATAACCAGTTCAATTCAGTCACTAACAACTTTCCTGCTTGCAGGAGCATCCTCTTTTTTTTTTTTTTAAATATGTAACACCCACCCTGCTCCAAATGCAAAGATATTTCAGCAGATTTATTTATAGAGAAACATGTACAGACCCCGCTGAAGGACTTTTCTTCTCAAAATCCAAACCACAAATATCAGTATGAGCTCCCAAACAGAAGGAAACAGTAATCATAAGGTTTGGAACATCCACTTTATGGACACTGCCATATGGTTTTAGTATCCAGACAGGACATCTTATTTTGAGATGTTGCCTTGCCAGAACTCGTCTTTCTTATCTATTATCACATAAAAACCAGATCACATTTCTATCTCATGGTAACAGCAAAGCAACCGCACAAGAGTTTGAGGTCAAAGTCTTGAACAGATTCCACAGCCACCAGCTGGGAGCAGAAGACAACTGAAGGCCTGGCCCCAGCCTGGCACACAAGAACATCCCGTTCAGCTCTGTCTACTAATCTAGAATCTGTTGCTAATCCCCGAGAAAGCTACAGATTCAGCTCACTTATTAAGGAAGGAAAGAAGACGAATTCAAATGCAGCACAACAGGCTATACTGAAATTTATACTGAAATATATAATTCTGAACAGGCTATACTGCAAATTATTTTGGTTTAGATTGACAGATTATTCACCTATACACAGATATGCCCACGTTGCTACTAAAATATATCAGTCTGTCTACGACATCCCTATGGTTTAGTAAACATAGATGATTCTTTTCTAATTAGATGTCAAAACCACCATTTATTCTACTCTGAAAAAATTTAATGCACGATGACATAGATTATTCTAATGAAACAATACATTTTACATTTTCTTCTCAGAATTTCCTAACTAACATTTCTCATCTATAATCACTTGTTAAGTTCCCCAAGCAAGATTATGCAATTTAGATATCAACCTCTCAGACTGCCTATAGCAAATTTTATTGCAACCTGAAACCCTCTTTCAAAGAGAATTCTTTTATCTTGTTCCTCATAATATGAACTCTCCACCAATTATTAAATTTGTGAATCTCTGTTGCTATTTTTACACGTACAGAAATCATAGATGGTTATTCTAGAAAAAAAATCTTACAGTAATACGACTATTGAATTCAGCACCCTTTAAATAACATAAGTAAGAAGTTAAAAATATTCCTTCCAAAATAAATCCATGGATTTCCCTACTGTATCGGATAAAGCAAAGTGCAGTCCACGCACCAACAGTCCTTATTTTTTCCAAAGCTCCTTATCAATTCTGTCAGCCAAAATGCTTTCAACCTTTCAGGTCACCCTTATTTTCTACACAGCATTAAAGCATGTCCTGAGCAGCCACACTTACAAAAACAGAAGTGAATCATAATTGCTAAAACCCAAACCACACCTTTTTATAAGAAATGTCACAGTCTCCAAATAGAATAAGTTCTTAAGTGCTATGTTTTTAGTCTACAATTATTAGTATATTTAAGATTTGAAAAGTAAAAATGCTGTATTTATAAAAGATGGTTTCAGTGTAAGATAAAAAAACATCAAGATTGCACAGCTTTCCTCAAAGGAGAACCCCCTTCTGTGCTCAAAACTAGGACTTCCAGAAAAGTTCAGACTTCATTGAAATCCAGATGCTACACGACCTCTTCACTAAAAATACAATTCCTTGCAGATCTGTGTCTCCTACTACAAGTGACACGAACCTATAGATTAACACCACCAAAATGGGAGGATCTGCTCTATCACATCTATCCTGCAAGACTGAAACCTCAAAACATTACAGTTTCTCAGGGTTTTATAGCACTATGCACTCACACAACAGACCAGGAAGGGACTGTAACCAGATGTCAAACACACCTGCTTTGGATGGTCTTTATGTTATACAACGTGGTTGGTGCCCTACCCCTCCCCTCAAGCCCACTGCCAGCTTACCCTGTGTCCCTGGCATCTGATGGTTGGGTGTTTCCAACTTCTCATGTCAGCTTGAACTAAGGAAAACACAAACAGTTGTTCAACTCCTCCCTGACCAGGTGTTGTTTTATCACGGGTATCACCCATCCTCTGGATCCCCTGAGATTCCCTAGATATTCTTCAACTGCCCCCCATCCCATATCCCACTACTGCATTGATTTTTAAAATCATCACAATATTCTCAATATAGCTTATCTAAAGTCTTCAAAGGAGGTTCCTACGAGCTTCCCTTTGAAGTCCCTAAATGCTAAATCTGAAAAAATGAGCTTAATATACAATATGGCCTGAGAAGTGGAGGTAAGGGTAGAAAACAAGAGGAAACAATCTACATTTTAAAAGGCACTTAAGAATATGATATTGTAAATTCAGATGAGAAAAAAGATGAGCAGCAACGAGCCCCCAGTTTGCATTTTAGAAATCCATGAGCAGTACAAAGTACCAAAGAAAGAAGCCTGGCAAAACACTGTATTACATAAACTGTTAACAGGGAGATTCAGCTTCAGAGAGAAATCTAAAAATTCTCCTTTGATCATGACTAGAAAGAAAAAGGATCGAGATGTTTTGCTGTTTAAAATAAGGCTTGGCAGAGAAGAGCTTGAGATATCACTGATCTATTTTGCATCAGTTGGAAATACACATGGAATCACCCCTTTACAAAAGCCGGGCTAAAGAAAAGTAATAAAAGAATTAAGTGATTTAAAGGTTGTGAAAGAACAAATAAAAAGAGGATGAGTACAATAAATACTGCTCTATCACCTCCTACATTTACCTAACAACAGACTAAGCAAGGCAGAAGCAAAGGGGGCCGAGTTTGCATGAGGAAGATAATAAACAAAACTGACTGGCAAAATTTGCAAGCCGGACTGGACATAAAAAGAAGTCAAAAGGTAGAATGTGGAAGTGGCTTAGTTAGACATGCTGCTATGTAAATCTGAAATCATATGTGTAGTTAAAGTTTTACAGTGCATTTGGGATAAAAGAGAAACTAAAAATTCAAGGAACAAAATCAATCTTATTAGATTTGTAGAAGAGAAATGGAATATAATGAAGAAAAAACTACTTCAGCATGTTAAAGTCAGATTTCCTTAAAATATGGCTGAAACCCAATGAACTATATGTGCCAACACAATTATTTTAAATTGAAAAGAAATGTCAAAAAAACCCAGAGAGCTTTATTGGCCCAGTAATCAATACCAAAAATGTGAATGCATCTATAACCATTAATAAGAACCAGAGATTTGCATAAAATCTTGCAAGCAAATACAAAATCAAGTAAACTGATCATGAAATAATAGAAGTTTTTTATCAGGAAGTGATGTGAAATTAACAATCAAATTGCTGAATATAATTTTTGGATTTTCTTTTTCAATGGAAAAAGACTAAGTTACACAAAATGTATCTAAACTAAAGCAAGAGTGAAGAGGAAAAAAATTAAATTACCCCTTACATTCCGTCAGTGTTTTCCAAAAGCACCAAATACTTCAAGGAACTGATGACTCTTGTCCAAAGTTATTTCTGACTGAATAGTATCTATGTTATACGAGGTACTTGAGATTATTTCTTTAAGTACATTTGACATAGAAAATGAATGAAATAGCCCTTCAAACAACACAATCTAAATGCTTTTTCAAGCAAACAAATGGTGGCAAAGACTGAAGACAGACTATACACTTGGCTTTTCTGCACCATCACAAAGCTTCTGACCCCCGGTATGATAAACCTGTTCAGTGTGAGTAGCTGACCAAGTTTCTGTTTGTGTAACACCTGGGAAGGAGAATTGTAACACCACAGGACAGCTCCTCAGACAGGACAAAGCATTCACCACATGATGATGCCTTTCCTTTAGCTGTGTGTTTTTCCATAAGAAAACACAGTTGTGATGCTTCTGCACAAACCTCTGTTAGTCTCTCATGGGACACCACTGATTTGCTGCCTGGACCAAGTGTTTTTGTGGGAACATCAAATATACATTTGATGACACATCCAGAGCATTCTCCAGAAGACACACAACGAGCAGAGTCAGGGAAGGATATGTCACCATCCATCAGGAGAAATGAAATGACTCCAAACTGCAACGTTACAGAAACTGTTACACCCGACTGCATTAATGTGAGGAAAGCTTCTGCTGGGACCAGTGCTACAGAAAATGCTACAGGGAACAAACACTGCTTTAAGAATCCAGAGATGAATCAGAATGTTACCAAACTGTAATGCCAAAAGGTTTCAGATGTTTTTCCTGCCAAACTCTGGCTTACACAGTGCTTTGAAAAAGTGCTCAGTTCACTACAGATTGCAATGTCTCTAAATAGGTCTCACAGAGAAATATTACCATGACTCAAACTTACTGAGCAGTATGAGAAGCACAGATTCCATGTTTGATCATTAGAATAACATGAAAGGGATGCTGAGACAGGGAATGTCCTTATTTCCATTGTGGAAACATCATTCTCTGAGGCTTTGAGCACAGCTACAACAGGAATTATGTACCTTTTATTTTCTGACCCTACAGTTCTCAAGCATCTGCTTTAAATGTTATGAGCAGAAGTCACATGGCTGTCTTTGTTAGTCTTTGTTTTACCATAAGAATCAAATTACATTCTTATCTTAGCTTATATCAAACTATTCCTGATCAGCTGAATTTGTTTTAAATTCAACACATGGGCCAGGGCAACCCCACCTGCAGGGAAATGAGAGAGACCAGTTCTTTCATTTTTCAACAATTATTTCCAGTACGTTGGAATAAATTCCAACAAACAGTTCCAAAACCTTCGTTCAACAATACTCTATTCTTCAAAAAGAATAAATGCAATTGTATCAAACTGAACAGCAATTCAATCAATAGTTAGCTGTGATCTTTTGAAAGCACTGGCACCAACCCGTGTAATCTATTAGGTACTGAAAACTTAGATAGCTTGCCTAAAATTATGAATTAAGGTATTATCTCAAGTTCAGGAAAAGTTATGCTGTTAGATTTGTAAACAGCAAGGTAAAAATCTAAATGTCCTTTTTCCAGTTCATGGGAACACAGCACAAAAGAATCACTCTGAAACACACAAAGGAAATGTAGGAGAAATACAATTTTCCTATGTTATGTCACCTGAAGGTCAGGCCATACAGATAAATCAGAAAAACCCAACAATCTCCTGAAATAGACAATGAATTTAAGAGCACAATACTCTGCTGCCACATTTCACATTTTTATATTCAACAAAAGCAGAAGGTAATTCAGCAACTCCTCTCAATTAAGGGAAAATTAACTCCCATCACTCATTAATTTTGTCTTGATGAGTAGATACCAAGTCTGATAAATCCTCACCCCATTTGAATTTCATGACACCAATGAATAACATCTAAGAGGTCTTTTTTCTTAGGTTTTAGTGGGTAACTTAATTCCAACATAGGTCCTTCAACTACATTTCCATGCAGCCTCCAGGAATTTTCTTTAACTGTTATTAAATGGTTAACAGATAGTCTTTTTAAACTAGATTTTAGTACACAAGGCAGATCTCAAACTTGAACAAGTATGACCCCAAAGCATCTATTTGCTAGGGAAGGGAGGGGAAGTGAGAGAAAAATCTCACTGCTATGCAGCAGTGCTGCCTACAGAAAATAAACTGCTCTGGGCTGCACCAAACCAAACACTCCTAAAAACTCTTAGAACATCCACTAACATAAGTGATATAATAAAAATACTTGGACTGCAACAATTTAATCCGGATACAGAGAACAAAGAATAAGAACCCAGAGACACTCTAAACTGACCAAGGGAAAAAAAACCCCAACAAAATAATAACAATAAAAAAACCCCAACCACACTGCACCCCAGAGCAGGAGCAGTAAGTTTCCATTAAAAAGGACTGATAGTTCCAGGCCTCTGTGCACCTACACTGAGTGACAGAACCACGGAAGAGCTTTAACTGCTCTGTTATGAAAACAGCCCTAAGAGCAAAGATTAACGAAAACGAAACCAAAACAAGATTAAAAAAAAAGCCATTACATTAGAATCTAGTTTCCCTGCCTACTCTAGTCACTCTTCTCTGCCAAGTTCTTTCTGGTTTCACACACCACCATTCTTTCACATTTAAATGCCTCCTTGACATTCACATTTTCATCGAGAAACAAACAAAATACATATAGAAAGCTTAATCTCACCATCCAACACCTTCCAGTTGTCATTTCACTGAGCAAACTTCAGCATTTAAATATTAAGAAACAAAATCTCTGAAGTCCCTTCTGAAATTCTGAAAACCACTCTGTATTTTTCTGTCTGCTAAAGGTAATTAGTTTTCAATGTAGCAAAATACCATTGCTATGGAAATAACTTCTAGCATTGTATCAGCAGATGCAATATGTATTTCTACTTTCTTTTATTTAAAGGAGGTTTATCATAAAAAAGCCCCAGCTTCTGGCATTATCAAATCCATAACCATAAATAATAACTATTTTATGGGTATAGTTTATCATAAAATGTATAGACTAAAAACAGAACATATTCTTTGGGAAAGAGCACTGGTTGGAATTTCAGACAAATACTAAATAAAAAACAGAAAACAAAAACGTGAAGTATAGCTAAACATATTTCTAAAAGTGCAAAGCATAACAGAACTAAATATTTTAAACAAAAAAAATGTGCAAAGTTAAATGCTAAATGAGATACTATTGGGTTCTTCATCCTCAGTTTTTCTGAGTGATGTTGTTTATTCCTCCTCTCCTACCCTCAATCCGAGACTCTTGGGATGAGTTTGTTTTAACATTTTAATAAACTGCCATCATCAACATTTAAGAAAGAAAAGCCACTATGCCTCTAGTAATTTTTCCCAGGTCATCCCAGACAAAATATCCATATAAAATTTAAAAGCCTTTGCTGTTAGAAAATGACATGATAAAACTGGAGATAATGATATCTGAAAACTCTTAAAGGAAAGCACAAGTTCAGATCCTGCAAGGAATTCCAAGCAGAAAAATTCATCCGTTGGATTTGGGCTCCATGCAGAATTGGAGGCATTTTTCAATACACATCAAAAACAGAGCAAGTATAAAAGATTATGTTTAAATATCAGTTAAAGAGATTAATCTCTTTGGACTCATATGTTTTTCATATTCTGTTTCTGCTAACACACAAAACAACCCCCAGAACAAAGAAACAAAGTCACAAACTACAAGATAACATGGTCTCATCTCTCTGGAGAACTAATAAAACACATATATTATTTTTCTTGTTTTAACCTAGTAATAACAAAATCAAGAGAGGTTTATACACAAAGCACATGATAATAATTATATAAGTAGACTAAAAAAAAAGAAATTAATTTTAATTTGTAATTTTCTACTGCTTTCAGTATCTTTCTGAACACTGAAGTAGCATCCAAACCTTACCATTAATAGATCTACTACCCATAGCATAAAAAGCAGTAAATTACCTTAAAAATACATTTGACACAGAGACTGAAGTAATTCATAAAATTTCATGTTCACTAAACAGTCATGTACTCCTCATTAGTTAAGCCCGATGACATTTCAGGCAAAAGCAATGTAAGAAGTAAACCACCAACTGTTCTCTTACCCAAACTCACATACAGCAGAAAAAAGGAAAAATACCTTAATAAATACACAGTAGCACAACTAGATTGGAATTTTAATAGACCACACATTTATCTACATTTGTGGCATTTCACTACTCTTCTCTGCAAAGATCCACAGCTTTTATGAATGCATCCATACAACCTGTTTTATCAAAATGACTCCGAAATACATCCGTAAGTGAACTGATCACAGGCCTTTTCATTTACTATTGGGTTCTTCTTATTTAAAGAGTTAAACTCTACTTAATAGTTAAAAAAATAGTGAATATTTAGGAACACTAGCAATAACAAAAATCAGCTGTTACCTGATAAAATATTTCAGATGGTAATATTGTGAATATTTAACTATAAATATAAGCCAGCTTCTTCCCAGAAAGGAATGAATAACTTCTACCCAAACTTCCTGTTTATGGACCATCATATCTTTTGAACATCCTAAAATTTATAGGTTTGGTTTTTCTCCAACCTCAACCACTAGTTTTTAGAGAAAATACAGAAATCAGATGGGCTTCCAAACTCACTGTTTCTCAAAAAAATGTAGTTCTAATTTTTACTGAAAACATTTATATTCTCCAGAAAAATTAAATTTAACCAAATATCTTTCTACAATGGGAAAAATTTATATTGAATAATTTTACCTTCAGAGTTATGCGTAGTTTTCTTGTGTTTTCGACATAAAATCCTATAAACAAAGTAGTTGAAAACTGTCAAGTCAGTCACGATTCACAGATTATTTACTCATCTTTTAAATTTAAATGCCAGTACATTTTTCTCCCACTTGTAAAACTCACTGATATACAAATCTTGCAGTGAAAATATGCTTTTCTAGCACATCACTGTTTTGAATGCCACAATCATCATTAGAAATTTTTGCAACAGTTTTGTTTAGATTCCAAAGTGGGTTGTTTTGCTTTGTCGTTTGTTTGTTTTTAAACAAAGACTGTAAAATTATAAATACAAAATCAGACATAACAAATAAATAATAGTTACATGTAAATGCCTTGTGAAGGTTTCTCTCTTATCTGAGCTTTATCATGCAAAGCACAGTAGTAGTGATATGTCTTGTGACACGTTTTCACATCACAGCCAATGGTTGCTCCGGGACAGTGGCATAAAGAGCACATCTGGAAAGAAAAACGAAGCACAATTCATGTTACTGTTGATTTAGTACTTCAGAGCTCAAAAATAATACCATCACCACTCCTGGTGACAAAATAAATGGACTTACGCACTTAACATTTACTCTTCCCGCTCTCAAGTGTTTCTCATAATTTATTTTAAAATCAAGAAATCTGTTGCAATTATGCAGCAGCACAATATACGTCATATGCTGATTATCAATTCAATGAAGAAAATAAGTAATCTGTTTTTGTGGAATGTGCCTGATGAACGTGACGCATCTATTCACCTGAGTATCCTCCTCCCAAGGATTAGCTGTTTGTACCAACCATTTCAGAAAATTTAAAATCATAAACTGTACTTGTTGAATTCTGAATTACATTACGAAGGTAGGAGGAAAAGAAAAAAAACCACCATTTGGCAGTGAATCCTGCAGTCAGAAATACTGATGACCTGCAAACTTACCTCAGCATCAGCAGCTAACTTTACCCTTTTTTTCTATAGCTATTTCCTTAAGCCCCTTCCAAAACACTGAATTTGGCAAAATATTTGTCAAATACAATGAATTTATTTTCATTAGCCTAATTTTTGCTATTTGTATTGCAGAGAAGATTAAAAGTGAGTCTGATGCTTGACTCTTCTTTCCAAATAATTAATTTTTCTCATATTAGAACATATCATTGCTTAGGATACACCAGCTATCCTGGTCCTGGTAAAATTGCTCACGCTCCTTCTGCTGTGGTAGGTAAGGAAGTCATTGACAGCATCACAGTATTTTTCTCTGTATTATTTTTTAGTGACGTAATATTGCCTCAAAACGTCAGAAGTTTCCATTAAATTCACCTCCCAAGACAACTGGAGCTTTTTCTTTGTATCCTGCATGTTGCACATGCCCCCAACAGGTTACAATTCATTCCAATAAAGCCTAAGTGAGCAATGGAAGATACCTGCTACATAATATCTTTGCAGGTACATTTTCTGTCCACAGCACTCGCTCAGCCAAGTTCTTCTCGTTAGTCTCAAATATGCCCCAAAAAAATACCACCAAAGTTACCAAATATACCACCAGCCTGCTTTTCAATTTTTACAAAGTCAACTGAACAGTAAAAATGTCAAAGCCTTGGATCATCTCCATTTACTCCTCTGCAAGCTCTGAAATGGTACAGTTATATACTGTTCCTTAGTTGTTCTCTAATTTGTATGGGTTTTTTATTGCATAAATCTGTTATACATTATGGTTTAACACATAATAATTGCTGATCAAAGTCCTTTATAAAAACCTAGGCTGAAATTATATCCATCCAATCAGTTTTAGTCAGTATCTTGGTTTTCTGAAAGCCAGAAGTGACTAAAATAAATATTTTTTTTTGTGAACACCACGATGTATCTGTATGAACAAAACAGAAATTTTTATAGCCCTTTACTGGTCTATGTTTCCTGACAGTAATAAAGCATTTATTCCATTGGTACAAGTTGTGCTGTTCAAACGGTCACTGTCATTAATTTCCAAGTTGTATCAGGTAGGTGTGAAGTTTGATAAGCTGCAAAACAAGTCCATTCTTTAAAAAAATCAATCCTCCTATGCACAGGTACCAGAAATAATGAAGATATTGGTGACTTGTAAACCCCAAAAATTCACACTTCCTAAGTTATTATAACTGGCTTATTAAGGACAGAACCTACAACCCTTTCTGAGACAGATCCAGACCACCCTCAGAAGGGCTCCACGTGTCAGTCACTGTCACTCTGATGATGAACAGGTCTCCATTTCCACACCTGGTCAGCAGCACCTCCTGAAGGAGGGTGACCATGAAAATTCTGCCAGAAGACAAATTCAGTCTAAGTTATCAATATATTTAGTCAACCCAGTTCACTAAGATATTTTTGCCAAATGTGTTCCCCCATAAAAGACCAGGCTAGACCAGAAGCAGACCTGAGAGGGGGCATTTAGGCTACTAAAAACATTTACCTTTGAGCTTCCTACACAATGTCAATAAAGACAAGCTCCTCCAGAGAGTGATTCAGAGCTGCAGCTTTCTGACAGCCACAGACAGAGATAAGGCACCTAGGAACTAAAATTATCTTGTACGTTTTCTCCAAATAGGAAACATCTCAGGACTGTGAATGTATTAGATTTAACTAGATCCAGTTTTCTGCAAAAAGCTGAACACAGTGCCTGGTTCATACAGCTATCGAGCTCCAAGGATCTATCCAGCTGTTGCATCAGAGAAGGAACATAAAGAGATTCAGAAGCAAAACAGACAGAAACCACCACAGACAGAGAAAGAAACCACCTTTGAAAAACCTTTAAGAGACTGAAGAATGAAGAAGTTTCTTTATGATCTGTACTACCACATTCTTTGGAAATTCCTAATCACAACATGAATGACTTGTGAACAGTTATTTCTCTATGCTTCAGCTCACTACAGCAAATAAGGTTCCATGCATTGGAAAAAATTCAAATCAAAGAAGCAATGGACGGAATACGTATTTTTTAATAATTACATGACTAAGCTACAATTCTTAGAACAACCTGTTTACATGAGAGCAGAACTTGACCGAAATAAACAAAGTCCTTTTTTATCCTTTCCTAAAGTCACTTCAAAGATTGGTTAACTGCCATTTAGATTTCATTTCAATGTAAGGATAATCATGTCTGTTCGTAAATCTGAGACCAATTTCATTTCAACATCTTCTGTAAGTTGTTTCAGAGCTCACATAAAGGTAGCACTTTTAAAAAATAAACACACAGACCTAATACACTTAACAAATTCATTGCAAACTTTAAGGAAGGTATGAAGATATTACCTTCCATTTTCAAGGGCCAAAAACACTTACCAGTTTAGTGCCTCTCTTTATTTCTTTCTGAATATCTTCAATAGAGAATCCACCAAGACTCTCATTATCAGTGTGTGAGGAAACCAGCGCGGACGAGAAGAGCTAAAACGGCAAAGACAGAACTTCTATTTTTAAGGGTGCAAGTCACAGAGGACATTTATAGATATGAGACCCACAAAAATTTCAAACTGCAGTGGTTAGCCGTGTGTGCCGATCCCAGTGTGGCTGGGTTTTCCACGGATTTCCCCGGCTCCATCCCTCTCCCGGTCACTCACCATACACTTGTGATGTGCCGCCACCTTCTGGTTCTCCGACATCAGTAACTGCCCACATTCGTTATCTTTATTCGACCGACAGAACCCACACTTCCTTTGTCTGGAGGAGACTTTCTTCTGTCCGACTGAGCTTGTCATGATTTTAAATGACCTTACAATGCCACTGCAATCCTCTCAATGCTACAGGAAAAAGAAGCGCGATCAGCTTGTGAACAAACTAACTTAGTTTTCTAAATTGCTTGGAAGTGATTTGTCGTTTCCCTTCATGCTAAATCAATATATCCAGATGAATATGCAACTTTCAGAGGTAGTATTTTGCCAAATTTTTATGAAATTGTATTAGCAAGAAAAAACCAGTTCTTTAGGCAAAAAAAAAAAGTTTGAGCTTTAGTATAAAACCTTGGATATTAATACAAAACTTACAGGGAAGAGAAGAAATAAGTGGAAAATACAACAAGGGAATTATTATGGAAAAAAGCTACTGCAACTCATTTTTATAGTTATTTATTACAGGAAAGGAATTTGTAGAAAATATATATATTTCTCTCTATATAAAATATATATTTCTCTGCATGCAATGAAATTCATGCTCTGGACTGCTTCAAAAACATAAGCAAAGAAAAACCCACAAGTCCAGCACGGCCTCAGAAAAGGTTTTGGGTGTAAAGGCTCACAGAGTCTCAGAGCAGATGAGTAACGAGGGAAGATGAGCTGATAAAACGTTACCATTTTCAGAATCAGAGATACGTTGTGGCCACTCGAACAGCATCAGGAACAAAATTTTAGAAGCCTGTGTGACTAAGGTGCTGCAATGGAAACCTTTCCGTGGCCCACAGTTAGTTTGGCAGTACCACACCAGGTTTCAGTGAGCACATGAGAGCTGCTGTTCTCAGCTAAGAAAAGTGACTTAAAATTGAACTCAAAAATTAATCACAAACTTTTCATGTGCTACCAACAATATGTTTTAAAATACAACCCTGAGGTCCCAATGCCCAATTCAGGCAAACACTGCACATTCAAAAGTGAAAATATCCAACGAGTGCATGAGCTGCTTGGCCCAGTATTAAGAAGTTTCTTGGCCCAGTATTAGGAAGTTTGTGTTCACGTGCTTCTATATCTCCCAAGAAATAAAATATTGTGTTTTTCAAATAGACTTTTACTTTGGAGATTTGAGCCTTACTATCAGAATTGGTCACAACTGCAATAAAATCCTCCTCAGCCTTTGTCTTCATTAGACTCAGCTAAGTAAGAAAAGCCACTTTGATATTTCTGTTGGGAAAAAAAAATAAAATCCAGCCATAAGAACAAACATCTGGACTGGGCTACAATGGCACAGATCTGCATGAAAATGCAGGACTGGTCTCTGGAATTTGCATGGGCAGAGCTGGTGCTCCCCGGTGCTGTCAGAAGCTCATAATGCTGGTATCACTCACTCCTTCTCTAACTGAAAGCAGAGGAGCGTCACTAAGTTTCCGCCGTGTCCCGCTGCTGACAGACACTCCTGCTACGTTCTCACTCTTGTGCTTCAACAGATTTTCACACACTGAGTTTTAATTGTTGGCCTCGCAATATTTACTGCAAATCTCCTGCATCAAAAGGTGCCTGTCCTGTCCCCACTGCCTCTGCTTTCCCAACAGCTTCATTTGCTTTCTGTTCCAACTGCAGAGCCCTTCACCGGCCAGTGACGCACACCGGGGGAAGAATGCAAAGATTTCAGATCTTGCTGATTTGCACAAAAAAGGTGCCAATCTGGATAAACTAGTCACACCCTTTTGCAGTGGCAATAGAGAGTCCTTAAGTGTTAAGCACAAAAGAATTACTATACTATATTCTTCTGAAGAAAAAATAAAACAAGACCATTCTGTAATCCCTTCTGAGGAGAAAGAAGAAATGGGTCCTGAAGGACAGAGATAGATAGATAGATAGATAGATAGATAGATAGATAGATAGATAGATAGATAAAAAACAATAGTAAAACTTTGTGTAATTTTTTTAAACTTATATAATACTTGGGAGCAGAAAAAGACAAGTAGGAAATAATGTCACAAGGATTTCTTGTTTACAGCTCACATTCAATAGTTCAATATAAATCACACAGGGATGCACTAGAAATATACCAAGAAAACCATGTAAAATGCAACAAGTTCTGCTTTGGTATAAATAATGTGGTATCCACAAACAGAGTCATTGGGGTCTACCTGTTTCCTTTTATATTCGGACTATATTATCAAAATATTGACAGCAATGATAGCAGTTCTTAAAAGGAAGATCAGGAATTTCCTGGAACACGTGCACAGGGTCTACTGACTTTCGGAAATAAGAATGACTACTTAAAGAAAGCTACCCTTCAATTTAACAAGCAGCATTTTAGAAAATGAATATAATCTATAGAACACACAAAAATTTATTAAGTGGCTCTCATCATATTTAATTTGTAAGAATAGTAACTTTCCAAGAAAGGGAGTATAAAGAACCTTCTCACGGCTGCTGCTTTACACCTCCCAGTGCACCAACAGGCACATCACTGCAGCAGCACTAGAACCTGACACAGCCTGACTTCTTCAAGTACTTCTGCATAGTTTTACTTTTTTAATGCTCATGGTGAAGTTAAAAATTATGCCAATCTTTACCTGATGCATGGATGCTGATGTTAAAAAAAAAAATAAAAATACGCGTTTAGAAATACTTTTCAATTACAAATAATTTAACACTTGAAAAATTATTCAAAACTCAAACATACCAAGAAGCATCAGGGTATGCCAAAAAGGAAATTCACATTCTTTTCACCATCAGATTAAATTACTCTGAAAGCATTTTACAAGGATATCTAAAAGTTTTCTTTCCAACCCTGCATTCTTTGCATTTGTTTTTTTCTGTACCATTGAGTATTTACACTATTTATACATTTCTAAAGGCTGCAGAAAAAAACCTGAGCATGAGAAATACCTGTAGACCTCTCCCTAAATTATACCTGCTTTCTCATAAATGTGAGAAAATGCTATCCTGGGATCACATCTCTTTGTATCAAAATTCACTTCTCATCCTGCCCATTTAAAAAAAAAATTCTAAGAAAGATGAACCAAGTTACGCAGCTACAGCCACAACATTCTGAATGCAAACACTCAATTCTGTTCATCTCTCAGGTTAAATCACTCAGAAGCAACTAATCCAGTTTGCCAAGTATCAAGCTACATTTCACTGGAACGAGAAAAAAAATGCAACTTAAAAACAGCTCAGTGTTTTGGTGTTCCACGTTTAAAAGGCCAACAAATGAGTAAGAATTAAAAAAAAAAAAAAAAGGTGATTAAATCTACTGTTGACATAATCTTGCTTGTTGGCTTTGTCAGAGAAAGTCCTACAGACTGGATCACAGAGAGTGATGTCCTGTGGAATCACAGACTGGGAGATTTTGCACTATCTCCACCAAAATGGAACACACGTGCTACAAAAACACAGATTGTTCCATATAGATCAGCTTTCCATGGGTTTGGTCTAAAGAAAGAGAAGTTACATCTACCCTAGAACCACAAAAGAAGAAATTCATTCAGCCATTCCGGACTTAAAAATTTGGATTCATTTGCATTCACATTTCCTTATGCCCACTGAAGTGTTCAGTGTGGTGCTTCGCCTCACAGCACCTTTATTTTATCTTTAAAGAAGCAGGTTTTAAGCCCTCCTGTGGCTTCTGTGCTGTTTTACTGACTTCCAGAAAACAGATTTTCCAACATAAAAGTGCAAGTTCAATGACTCTCAGGCACAGGACGCCCTCAGTGCTCCAGACTTTGTTCAGCACCGAGGAACGGAAAGGAACCTGGACTCTAATTTCCATTTATTGCCCAAAAATGTTTCAAGAGCCTGTTTACAGGAGTTTAGGCCCCACCTGTATTTCCTACAAAGGACAGTGACCTGCACACTGCACTTATAGTTTGTTTTGCTGCGTAACCTGCGGGATTCCCAAATTATTATTTCTAAAAACTAGAATTTCTATCTGTGAAGAAAATTTCAGACACATAAGGAAAACCTATGAGACCTAAACAAGCTTCATAAAAAATGGCATTGGAGATACTGAAGTGGTTTCCTCAGGAAAAGCTACAGAAAATATTTGCCTTGATTTTTTTTCAAGATGCTCGCTGGAGTCACTGTTCCATAAACTTCCAAGTGCTTTGCACTTCCAGGGTCGATCACTCCTTGTTGAGGGGTTTATTGTGGAGAAGGCAGGTTGAATCAAGGGAGAGGGGAGGTATCCTGTAGGGGTCTGTGGCTGAGAACCCAAACCACAGGTTCCACAAAAATCTTTACCCAAGAGTTACATTAGCACAGCATCCTACAGCCACTATAAAAAACCAGAATGGGAATTTATCCATGAGACTTCCTTAAAAAAATAAAAAAAAAGAGAAACCAAAGAGGGGGTAAAAGCAGGGGAACGAGGGAAAATCCTCGAAAGCCCAAACTCTGAGAGCAGAGCAGGTGACTAAAGATGACAGAGAGAGCCCGCGGTCAGGGAGATCTGGCAGGGAGCACCGAGGGATCTCCAGGAAAGTTTCCATCCTCCCACGGGGAGCGGGAGATGGGCCGATAGCGGCACCTCCGCCGACTCCTCGGAGGACGGACGGGGCAGGACAG